>NC_061771.1:27888238-28085941 GCF_022458985.1 Mugil cephalus
TATAGTAATTGTGGTACAACCACTGAATGCAATTTCTTAAAGTGGCCACTAGGTGTCACCACATCCCATGAAAACCATTTAGGACACATTATCATGTACAAGAACGTAAAATAAGAACAGATAAAAGTAGAATTAAGAAATTTAACAGTACACAGTAGAATCAGAGGCCAATAAATAGAAAAACAGATAAAAAGGGAAATGAAATTTGACCAGTAACATTAATAAACAGCGCCCACTTTAAAAAGGATTTAAAGGACGAATGGCAGATGGAATAAAAGATTTTAAATGTGTTTAAAAAATGTTTTAAATATTCACCTGCAGATATCCAGAGCTTTCCTGGCGTCTCCGGACACGGCCGACACTTTCCTGGCACAGAACTGAACCGCGGAGGCGTCCAGGATTCCTTCAGCCGACGCCTGGGAGGCAACAAAATAAAAATATACACACATGAATAAATAAATAAATAAAATACAGCTGCGGGTTAAACAAACACAACCACACACACTCGAACTGCACTTACCTGTGTGAGTCTGTCCTGAACGATGGCGGCGAGCTCCTGGCGGCTGTAGGGAGGGAAGTGGAGCAGCAGGGGGCGACAGTGAGGGCGAGCCTGCAGCCGGGGGAGGATCCGGTCGGTCAGATCCAGAGCGTTGGCGATGCCTGGAAGAAGAAGAAGAAGAAGAAGAAAAATAAACAATGTTGTATATACACAGTGAGTATATTCTTAATATAATTATTAGTTTATTGCAGTGGGACAGTGCACATTAATCAACATTGATGTTTTAGCCCTAAGGGTGTGGTTTTACACTCCTTTAACTTAGTGAACTTTTAACGTGTTGACTCGGTGTAAATCCTCGCTCCTTGACTAAATTGGCTTTAGCTTAGATCTGTATTTTTTTTTTTTTTTTAGTTTCGGGACTGTGTGTTGTATGGACGCTGTAATAAATCCTTTATAAACTCTGTGTTTGCGTTAGAAATGTCCTGATTTAACCTAATCTAAATAGGCTTTATCTCTACGTTAAAGTAGAAGACGTGTCCTCCATGTTTTATTCGGGATAAAACACTAACCTGCACCTTCTTCACTGCTCCTAATAGAGTTTGTTATATTTATTTATTGGTTTATCCCACTACTACAGCTCCAGACAGCATGGAACTAATTAATTATTAATATAGATGTGACACAGACAGAAACTTGCCTGATACTTTCTCTGAAACTTAGACTTTAATGATCCACAAGAGAAAGGGGAGTAACTTGTCACAAAAAGATGATCTGTTATGTTTGGTATAAAATAAGTTCACTATGCGAGTGGAGATGAATCAGTCTAACTGGAGGTAACTGTCTCCGTCTGTTTGTCCACCACGTTTCATGTAAACCAGGAGATATGTCCTCCATGTTTTACTCAGTTGGCGAGGACGCACCATTCAGTAATTGACTCTTTTCATTTGTTTGCGAAAAACGGTTGAATAATAAAGTAAAACTATGAGGTATAGGAATAAAAATAACAGTAAGCGATAAAACTTTATATTTTATTAACTTTATATCTTCACTAAAAAGATGAGATTAGAGGCTGAGTGTGTTTTCATTCAGGCGTATGTGCACATTAAGGTTCAGGAACTACAATGATGAGAAGAAGCTTCACTTGTATTCATTTACTCATGTCATGTTTTGGAGGGAACTTTTTAGTTTTTTTATCTAAGAGGATTAAGTTCAACTAGTTACTCAATAGCAGGGAATTGTTTTCCCATAGTACTATATAAAACAGTCAGTTTATACCCATATAAATATATATATATATATATGATATGTGTGTGTGTGTGTGTGTGTGTGTGTGTATAAGGATAAAATAGCAAGTAAAACAGAAAAACTATAAAACTGTAGACTAGAATAAAATGACTAATAAGAGAGATGGGATTTTCGCCTACATGTAAGAGTGTTAAGAATTAAGTCATAAAAGTGTGCGTTAGTCTCTCTGTGTTGCTCAGGGAGGGAAACGTTAGAATATTACAATTTTTTGACAGAACGTTTGTGTGGTTTAAAATTAAAATCGGAGTCAAATGTCACTCACCAGGTTTCTCGCCTCTTGACTTGGGTTTAGTCCACGTGTATTTAGTTAAGAGGCTAGTTTCTCTCTGAGCTTTTGAATCAGTGATTAGTGATTCAATCTTGTCCTGGTTGAACTGTAAAAAAAAATCTATTATATCCAGACCTTAATATCTAAAATGCTATTAAAAATCTATAGATTCAGCGTCATCAGCAGAACTGTAGAAGGAGACGCCGTGTCTCCAGGGGTAGCATATATATATATATATAAATTGATTCTTGTGGTACCGCACAGATAATCTCATAATCTCTCTAGAGATAAAAAAAAAAAAAAAACCTGTGGCCAACCCACTCACTTAATCTGTTAAAGGAATCTACCAGAACTGTAACTGTGGGTTTGTTCTGATATACATTTCTAATTTGGTGTGTGAGTTTAAAGACGTAACAAGTTTCTCTAAAATCTTACTTCAAAATGGGAGGTTAGAAATTGGCCTGTAGCTGCTGCCAGATAAAATGTCCAGGTTATTAAAATAACTCGAGCAGTTTTAACGTCACCAGATACTGAATTAAAACGTCACGTTGTATACAGGCTGTTGATAAAGGTGCAGTGTGCTGGTTTTACTTACAGATACCAGACCTAAGTTTGGTTATTTTCTCCCTGAAAATAAAAGTAAATAAAAGAAGCCAGCAAACTGTTCACATCTAGAAGCTGGAAGTGTGTTGCTATGATTTGTTATAGGATTTAAAAGAGTAAATGAATCATGATGGATTTCTAGTTTTGTCTTCTGTGCTGTGATGCTCTGGTTATTTCCACAGAGAGATCAAAGTTTTCTTTGTAATTTTCACACTAATTCACACCCACAGGCCGCATGTTTGACACCTACAGAAAAGACAGCACGTTTAAATGTAATAAAAACACACAAATATAAATATATATACACACTACTGGTCAAAAGTTTTAGAACACCGCACTTTCCCCATTTTTTTTTTTTTTTTTACTGAAAATTATTCAGTTTATTGTGTATTTATCTGAAATTAAAGTATAGAAAAAATAAGCAATTTGAGTTGAAAAAGACATCATGGAATCAATTTATAGACCAAAATGTATTCTAAACGTTAGACTCATCAAAGTAGCCACCTTTGGCAGAAATAAACAGCTCAACACACTAGTGGTATTCCTTCTACAATAAAAAACAAATATTCTTCAGAAAGTTCTTCTCAAGTCTGTTGCAGAAGTTCCCATGAATGTGTGGCACTTGAAGTTTGCTTGACTTTCACTCTTGTGTCGAGTTCATCCCAAACCAGCTCGATGGGGTTTAAGTCTGGAGACTGTTCTGGCCACTCCATGTTTTCAAGCTTACCATCTTGTTCTTTTTTCCTGAGGTAGTTCTGACATAGCTTGGACTTGTGTTTTGGGTCATTATCTTGCTGTAGAATGAACCTCTGATCAACTAGGCGCATACGAGAGGGTCTTGCATGGCGCTGCAGAATGCTGTGGTGGCCGTTTTGGTTCAAGGTACCGCTCACTCTGTACAAGTCACCAACCCTGGATCCAGCAAAACAGCCCCAGACCATCACACTTCCTCCTCCATGTTTAACAGTGATGTCACACACTGTGGAACCATCCTCTCACCTACTCGACGTCGTACAAAGATCCTGTGTGATTCATCAGCCCATAGTATCTTCTTCCAGTCGTCAGTAGCCCAATGGTGGTGTTTCGTGGCCCAGGAGAGCCTCTTCGTCTTATTCTGACATCTCACCATGTGCAGTCACTTTTTCTCTGTAGAGAAATAACTCATAACACAGGTTCACTTCTCTTATACTTGTACATATTGTTATATATGTACTTCCCATATTTTTTACATTCTCTTACTTATTCTGATTGTGCTTTGTTCTAAACACTGGTCCACTTTGGGTTGGAGCTGCTGTAACGAAAAGTAATTTCCCCCTGGGACCAATAAAGTAATTCTGATTCTGATGAACAATGGCTTCCTTGATGCAACTCGTCCTGTCAAACCTGCAGCTCCAAGTCTTCTCTTCACAGTTGAAATGGAGACTTGCTTACTACGACTACTATTAAGCTGTGCTTGAAGGTGTTGCCCTGTGAGCCGCCTATCACGCAAGCTGTTCACTCTCAGAAGCGTCCTCTCATTCAGTTGTGGCTTTGAGTCTGTCAGATCACTTCCTGTCAGTTTCCCCCAGTTTCTGATGGAAGAAAACTGTACTCACTCGAGGAAGGATTACCATAATCATTTCTGTGATCGTTTTCTCGGTTTTAACTGGAGGCAGTGCAGCAGGGAGTGTCACAGGATGATGTGTTGTGTTGTGGCTACCGTGGGTGTAATGTGTCGCTTTCTAATGGCACGGTCTCTGGTGTTTTGTAGAGCTGGATAAAGATGAATAAAATGATCAGAGAGAGAGATAATTCTAATATGTGTCCACATTTACGAGAATCTAGCAGATTAATAACATGTTAAAATCACTCATGATTAAAATACGAAAGTCAGAAGTGAATGAAACAGAACGGAGAGTTTAATAGCGTTGTGCCCACGTCCACATTCCTGCCCTTCTCTCTTCTCTCTGTACATTGAGGCCACGTCTTCACCTCCTCCTTCCTTTTCTGTGTGAGAAAGAACAGGTGTAGCTTGGTTTACCGGCCTCTAGAAGTTGGGCGTCCGTGTTGAAATGGAGTTTCTGTTTGGTCTCTTTTTTTTTTTAATTCTTATTGCAGTATAATATCTGGCTGAGAGGGTGGGTGGCTTACGTTAGTCTTGGAACAATATCCAGATAAAAGATGCAGCTTCGTGACAGAGGAAGGTTTTACACCATCCTCATCCTCAGGTTGACATGAGCTGATCAAACTGTATTTTTTTCTGGTTTGTTTCCCCAGAAAAACGTCCCATCATCGACCAGACTCGGCCGATTAAAGTACCAGAAGGATCTAATTTGACTCTACAGTGTTAAACTGATCCAGAGATCAACCTAAAGGACTTCACCTTGGACTGGAAGAGAGTGGACATCAAAAACGTCTCAGACCGCATGGTCTACTCCCGTCGAGGTGGGAAGGATCATCCTCATCCACAGATGCAGCGATACAAGAACAGAGCAGAGCTGATTAAAGAGGACCTGACCAGAGGACGGATGACTCTACTGATCCCCACAGTCCAGCAGTCTGACTCAGGACACTACAGATGCTTCATCCCAAAGTTCAGCGTCAGCTTTGTTTTCAACATTGTTGGTAAGTTTACTGAACTCACAACGTTGTGTTGTTGGTGCCACACACCACAGGACCCCCTCAGAATCCAAAGAAGGCAACTGGACTTGTAGAATTTTCTTGAAGATTCGTCCGAGTCGCTTCTTCAGTTCTGAGGTTGAGGTTTAAATGTGGAAAAAAAAACAATGTGAGTCAGAAACTTCCTTGACCAGAAACTGGGGCCACTAGTTCCATAATGACTGGTTAATTAGCTGCCGTTAAGAGATAGAAGATAAATCATCTAAGACACTGATTTGTTTATTCAGTCTGTTTTTAATTATTTTAATGTGGTGTCTCGGGGCCCCTGTCCTCCCCCCACCTCCCACCGGGGCTCGTTGTTTTGTAGTTGCTGTTGTTGCATGTTTTTTTTTGTGAATAATTGCAGTGCATTAAAAACAGGGCGTGTGTGATGCATTAGAAACAAGATGGAGGCTGCCATGTTTGCTGTTTGCATGTGAGTCGTCCGGGGCAGAGAGGGGAAGGGCCAGAGGCCGGGAGGAGCGAAGAGACCCCCCCCCCCCCCCGGGCAAGGGTCCATCGGGTGCGGCCCCCCAGTGCGTTTACATCCACAGCTTAATCCAGCTTTACATGAAAATTTGACTTTCTGAATGTGGTCCACGTCCCATTTCACATGCAGCTGAGAAAATCAAACAACCGATGGGAACCTGTTCTCCTCCTCCACACTAGGTGGCGATACATTCTTTTCAGCGCGATAATACCACGTTAACACGGCCTGTTTTCTGGTTGACCTATTACGTCATATAATAAACAAGAGTCGATCGTGCTGCGGACCGACATTTCAAACAACAACCAGACAGATAATAGTTCAGCTCTTTTAATCTCGTACGTAATGTCTCCTTTTTACCTTCTTCTTCTTCACACGCGTTGTCCTGTTAGTTGTACGATTAAGCGCATATGTCATAGAAAAACAATTTCCAGTCGCTTTATGTGGGTGTCTCAGACGGATATAGAGAACTCAGATTTTAGTCGGAGTAGCGTGTTTACATTTAACTTAAGTTGTCCGGTTATAGTCCAACTAAGGCAATAATTTGTTGTTTTTTTTATTTCACGTGCATGTAAACGTAGTGATTGTCAGTGGGAGCCTCCAGTCTCACGGTGTGAATGTCGTTGGAACTTCTTGTGGATAGAAGTCAAAACTGAACTGTAAATAGATGGTAAATTAAATCTCAGTCCACCTCCTCCGTTTAGAGAAGGTTTGTCCACTTGGACATAGACCATCTGTCCTCTCTGGACCAGTTTCTGGGGAATGGACGATGTTCTTCCTCCTGCTGTGCTCCTCATGTCCCCTGTCCTTCCTGTCCTATCTTTTTTGAGGTGGGATATCCACCCGTCTTGAGGGTTTGTTTGATGTGTTTCCCCTCCTCGTCCTTTCCATCCCGTTTTGTGGGTCCAGTCTGTGCTCGGTGCTGGAGGGTTCAGTGTTGAGGTTTCATTCTCATCATTATTGTCTTTCTCTGATGAGTCAGCACAAGGGAGACCTGCACAGTATTAGAAAGGTGGTCATAATGTTAAGGCTGATCTGTGTACATTAGTAAAGTTTGTATTTTATCTGTAACAGTGACGAAGGACGAAGAGACGACGACAAAGAGAGAGGATGTCGCCATGACGACGTCTCCAGGATACAGAGTCATGAACCCCACTGTGTCTGGTAGGTCTTTATTTATTTCACTATAGTTTGGAATAAAGTTATTAATCTAAACTATGTTGTGTTGTTAAATTAAATCCTATTGAGTTTATTCCTCTAAATTCAAGAGTTTAATTTCTTTCAGGTCCTGTAGAGAAGAGAAACCACTGGATCATTCTTGGTGTCTGTATTTGTTTCCTCCCTGTTCTTGGTTTCATCGTTGGAGTCCTGGTGAAGAACAGAGGGATTAGTGAGTTACAGACTTTTACATTTTAACTGGACATTGTGATGAACATGTACTTTATTTTATATCTAATAGTCAGACTTGCACCTACAAAGATTTTAGCAGTTTCAAATCAATGACCAGTGAAGAGTATTTTCAGGTTTTGTGGTACAGTAAAATCTGGAGCATCGATATGCATCATTGTTTCAGTGAAACAGTGTTGTGGGTTTTGCTGATGCACCTTTTTAACATGACAAAAGTAAAGTAAATGTTAGTAGGTGGTTTCCCATGACGTTTCTGTCTTTTGTGCGTTTGACCTTTGGAAATGTGGCAAAAGCTAGAAGGTATAAGCGACGCTCAGACCTGTCGGCCTGTGCACATTTTGAATAGCGGGGGCTCGGTTTGACATCAGAATACGCTGGTACGGCCACTACTAAGAAAACCGTTACTCATGTACTCATGTAAATACTCATGTCACGATGCAGCAGCAGTGCGGCGGTGAAGCAGTTTCGACTGATTATGACTTTCACGTTGAACATACGGCGCCGTATCGGAGTCAATATGGAAATAAGCAAACGACGACGGTTTCTTTTTTCCTTTTCTAGCATAATTAGCGCGAGCGATGTGTGTGTGAATGAAGAACCAAGGAGCGGCATCTAATCAACCCATTTGTCAATTTCATTGTTTGCAATTAGATTCAGTGTATGGGCTGCACATCTGTGGGGGGGGGTTAGTTCACAAATGCCGTGACCATCATCGTCAGTGGCTGTGGTGAGCACATAGTTAGTAACGCACTGTATTGCTCCGTTGTTGCGCAAATGGGTTGCTAATATCAGGCTAAAGTTAGCTTGGTTGCGCTAACGTCGTTCATTAGCTTAAGTGTGTGTGTTACTGTTATGTGTGGAACGTGCAGGGATTTTTTCAGCCAGGCAGGTATAAAAAAACACGTTGTCATATATATTGAAACATGGAGGAAAATGTAGCATTTCAGACGTGTAGCTGTTCCCCATGTGTCTAAATGAGCAGCACGCAGCTAATGCAACGTTAGCAGCATGTTCAGCCATGTTTACATTCAGTGACCTGTCATGTGTATGTTTATTCCACTTTAGCAAATTCACAGAAATAAAGTTAAAATTCCTGGCAAGTAAGATTGTTTTTGTTCTTGGCTGTTTTAGAGTAATGAACATTGATTCCACTGTTACCACTTTATCTTCATGCATTCTCCTCAGGAGGTCAGTTTGTCTAAAATCGTTATTTATTATTGTAATTGTTGGTGAAAATAGCCGATCTACAAGCTCACAATGTGTTAATGTGGTGGATCTGCTATTTTCACAACTTTTGCGTGACTCTTGTAGATGTATGAATGTACATTCATGTGAAAAACACAAGCTGAAATATGGAGATAAAAGGTTTCTGCCCCAAAGCAGTGAAGTGCAGCAGCATTTAATAAACGACCCTGTACAGAACCAGATCTTCACTTAACTTTCCCCATGGTGAAAACCAACAACTGGTTCTGGTTTAGACGATTAATGGGGACAGAAATATTCAATGAGACACTTTTATGGAACTCAAACTGGAACAATACCCCGTGTAAATAGCACTGCATTAAACTAACGGAGATGAACCAGTCAATTAATCTGTAATTAATCCATCGTCTTACAGGAATTTGAGAGTTGGTGAAGAAAACCCCGGAAACACTGAGGAGACGAGGACGGAGACAAAGACGAGGACGTCACCGCAGAGAACGTCTGTGATGGTTGGATGATAAATACACTGTCATCTGAGCCAAAAACACACATTTCTACTGGTGCTGTTTCCACACTAAATAACGTAAAAGCTTTTTATCCTGTGATAAACGTCTTTAAAAGCTCTATTTTAAATGGACTGAGGACGGATACGTTACAAGTTGGACTCACATGAACATCTTCACGTCAACAGTAAAAAACGACCAAATTAGATTTAACTTGTCATTCCATATCATACAGATACACAATGACGTGTAGTTAGTTTAACCTAATGACAGGGAATAAGCTGAGACTAAAGTATTAAATCTCACACAGTTATGAACTCTATCTTCAGAGATCTGTTTCCAGTTCTTCTGCTGCTGCTGCTGCTTTAGAGATTTTCAGGAGTTGTTATGTTACAGGGAGAAATCCTGAACTCCTCAGGGACCAGTTTATCTCTAACTACTGCTCTGATGCACATTTATCCTCCTCCCGAATAGCTACAGCTTATTTCCTCCATCTGACTCCTACTAAACACAAAACCACATTAAAACCAACAAAATACCTCAGAATGTCTTTAAAATTAATTAAAATATTAGAAAATTATTGATGAGTATTTAGATCATTTATATATTTGTTTACACTGAACTGAGCAAACCTGTGACTGTAAAGTAATGTGGATGTTTGCAGTTGTTTTCTTCGTATCTATTTTCTGTCTATTTTTTTTTTCATCTTTGAAGCACTTTTCTTTAAATTATCATGAAATAATAATAAAAAATCTCTGTCTATAATCTGCCTCATTGTTATTAATGTGGTTTGTATTATTCCTGTAGTTGTAATAGATTTTACAAACACACACACACACACACACACACACACACACACATATATAATTGTAGATGTGCTGTCTTTTCTTTAGGTGTCAAACACTGCACTGTAATGCACTGTTTCATTCAGAGAAGTGGACAGAACACAAACCTGAGACCCAGGACTGAACAGGAGACACAAATGTCTTAAGATTACATTTATTTTTCTTATCCAGTAACATCTGGGATTTTACTTGTGTCTCAATAATGCAAATATCTGACAAATTTGTCCGAATCCCCAGATTAAAAATCTACAATACAAAAATACGGTGAATACGGTAGATTTTAGTCATAAATGCAATTATTTTTTTATTATCATGGAAACATGACGTATATTCTATATTAAATATATTTTGGCCTAATTATTAATGGTGCATTGGTCAGAAAGTTTTGCTAAGATCTGACTTGTTGGTGCTTCACTGCCACCTTCTGGTTGTAGTTTTCATTAAAGTTTGTTAGTGCAGAGATAAAGTCCTCAATACACTTATAGCATTAAAGGGCTGTTGCTCTTCAGAATCTAAAATCAGAGCTTTATCTTTGTTTTGTATATCACCACACACACACACACAGCAGATCAGTAATACATACAATAAATCAATAATGATAAACTAATGAAAAATATGCATATATTATAAATATATGAGTGTTTGCCAGATAATTTGAGGTTAGAGTTCTTGTTTTATTGTTTGTTTTCTTTTGTCAGAGTCAGTATTTTATAAAAAGTAAAGATTGACTGTGCAGAAATAATTTACATATTATTTTTATATTTTATATATTTATGACCAGATTGTGTGTTTTATGTCCTTCTTTGATCAAACACATCGGTTAACGCCGGATTGTTTGACTTGCTGAGATATTCAGCCATGATTGAACACGTGGTATTCAGTTTTCTGTCCCGCCCACTGAATTTACGCGCCACATGTTACATTTAAACTCCCGCGTTGGCCCTCAGCCAATCAGAGCCACCGAACTGGCGGGAAATGTGGTAAAATAAGCGGTCTGTTGAAACACGTGACCCTCTCCCCTCCTTCTCTACTTTAGCTCGAGTTGATCTAAAACGCGGTCAGACAGATAAAGACCAAAGGAGGTAAATGGAGACTCTGGACATGAGGAGAGGACAGAGGAGCTCGTTTCACACCAGGTAAAACTCTTAACTTTATGTCTTCAGTAAAAAAAAAAGAGAGATGAGAGGCTGAGTGTGTTTTCATACGGGTGTATGTGCACATTAAGGTCCAGGAACTCCTGCAGCACACTCACTACATGCAATGACGAGACGATGCTTAAGTTGTATTCATTTAAACTCTAGTGCAACAGATTCATGTCACATTTTGGCGGAAACGTTTTCCTTTTTTGCATACCTGGCGCCTGGAGAAGTGCAAAGCTTAGTGGATTAGGATCAGCTTTTTTCTCGTGCAGTTACATGCACAACGCAATGCAACATTTGGCAGAAAAGTAGAAGTGGAAAGTGTAAAAATAACCCAATAATAGGGATATGTTTTCCCATAGTAGTATAAGAAGATGTATTGCTAGTATAGAAGTTGCTATGTGCAGTCAGGGCAGTCAGTGTATATACCCACATATATTCATATAAAAGTATTCCCACAGTGAACACTGTTGTTGAATGTTTCAAACTTTAGCTCTAGAGATGTCCACATGGGGGTCGTTATAGGGGGGTTACACACGGATAGCGTTATACCAGCTTCTTCGTTTAAAGAGGATGAAATGGTTTAAAATATAAGACTCATTTGCCTTATTAAAAACTGGTGAAACTCGGATTGGTTTCGTAGAATTTGAAAAAGCTCCCTACTCGCTTTGTAGGGTTTCACTACACAGTGAGCGCTATTCCTACACCCAGGGTGTCGTCGCAGTTAATGACGTCACTGTTACTACTGTCGCATCGTTATTACGTGTAGCTCCCCTGCTCCCATAACTTACACATTACTAAAGCATGATGAATTTGTAAACAAATACGTGTCATGTACATGAGATAATAAAAAAAGTATGTTTTTAAAAAAAAAAAAAAAAAAAAAAAGTTTCACAATTTCGCGACGAAACTTCAAAATGTCTCTCACGCTGGGTATAGACTGTGATTTCTGATATTATGACGTTGTAGTATTTATGTTTTCTGCCTTGCTTCCTGAATTTTATTGTAATCCTCTTTGAGAGTGTGTAGGTCCAATTGTTCAATAATAATAATAATAATAATTAAACGTATAGTCTAAAAACACACTAAAAAGTCCTTCACCGGCGAACTACTTACTTTTTTGAGCCGTGAAAATGTTTCCTGGCGGGACCCTTCTTGTACTTTTCATAAATCAGATGATTTTGATGAGAAGAAACCGGCGTAACTGAGGCAGAAAATCGGCAGAAAATAGCAGACACAGTCCCGGAAGTCCGCGCTGATTGGCTCCTTTCTGATTCCGGGAAAACAATCTCGTGTTGCGCGATGAGTAGCGCGAGCCCTCTTTAGGAACCTATGTTCATAACAAGGCGGAGACTCCACGGTGCCGAAGTGTCCCAAAAACTTTAATCACCCTAAGTTTTTTTGTTTTGGATCAGTTTTTTATTATTTTCACAATGGACGTAGCAACATTGTTCGCCTTTGTCGTTATTGGCTCGTTGACCGGCGACGGTAAGTTTAAATGGAGTTTGAGTTAAAAAGACGCCATTACTTAACACTAAG
This sequence comes from Mugil cephalus, assembly GCF_022458985.1. Taxonomy (NCBI): domain Eukaryota; kingdom Metazoa; phylum Chordata; class Actinopteri; order Mugiliformes; family Mugilidae; genus Mugil; species Mugil cephalus. The sequence goes on from NC_061771.1 coordinate 27,900,674, forward strand.
ACGTCAACTTGTCTGCGTTCATAATATTATCGGTATTACTTCTCATTAGTGTTATTATTGTGCTTCACGTGGGTTACGAATATGGTTTAACACTTTAACATTTTTTTTTTTTTTCAATGAACATTTACCGTGTTGACTTGTTGTAACCCGTGCGGCGACTTGGCTATTAGCTTTAGCTTAGGGGAGTTGTCAGTTTTAGGTCTCTGTTGTATGGACTGGAAATAATGTGTGCACGCCAAAATAAATCCTTATAGACTCTGTGTTTGCGTTGGAAATTTCAAGACATCGAGAATTACTTTAGAGACGATATAATATTGATTTAGCTCAGATCGTTAAAGCGCTTTCTAGCAAGAGAAGGCCTTCAAGAAACCCGTTCAGTAGAGACCAGAAAGTCTCAGATGTTTGGGCCGATTTCACAGAATACAATAATGTAAAGAATGATCTAAAATATGTGATTGATAGTCTTGGTCATGAAAAGTTTGATTGATAAAACCAGTTCATCCAAGACGAGGGTGAAATGTTAGTCACTAACTTATAAACCTGTAAACATCCATTACTTAACATACGTTAAGTTGCAGGTGTGTTCAGATCAGTGTAAGTAAATATATTTATTTGTCAAATAAAATACAAATCTAAATACTCTCCACCACCCATTTTGTATTATTTATGTTTGTCTTAAAGATATTCTGATGTATCTTCTTGGTTTGCAAACCAGCTGTGGTTTTAATGTGGTTCTGTGATTACTATACGTCTTGGATGCCGCACGGGTGGGTAACTTATAGAGTCTGTAGATTATGACTATATAACCATGTAACAGTTTGCTTGTGTACAAATATGATGAATTTGTTTTGTTCTTGATTCAGCTTTGTGACAGAGAAAGGTTTTACACCATCCTCATCCTCAGGTTGACATGAACTGATCAAACTGTATTTTTTTTCTTGTTTGTTTCCCCAGAAAAACGTCCCATCATCAACCAGACTCAGCAGATTAAAGTACCAGAAGGATCTAATTTGACTCTACAGTGTCAAACTGATCCAGAGATCAACCTAACAAACTTCACCATGGACTGGAGGAGAGTGGACATCCCAAATGTCTCAGACCGCATGGTCTACTCCCGTCGTCGTGGGACAGATCATCCTCATCCACAGATGCAGCGATACAAGAACAGAGCAGAGCTGATTAAAGAGGACCTGACCAGAGGACGGATGACTCTACTGATCCCCACAGTCCAGCAGTCTGACTCAGGACACTTCAAATGCTCCATCCCAAACCTGAGCGGCAGCTTTGTTTTCAACATTGTCGGTAAGTTTACTGAACTCACAACGTTGTGTTGTTGGTGCCACACACCACAGGACCCCCTCAGAAGACCCATGTCCTTCTCTGATGAGACACCACAAGGGACAACTACACAGTATTAGAAAGGTGGTCATAATGATGTGGCTGATCTGTGTAGGTGGATAAAACTGCAAGTTAATAATAAAGTTTTTATTTTATCTGTAACTGTGACAGTGACAAAGAGAGAGGATGTCGCCATGACGACGTCTCCAGGATACGGAGTCATGAACCCCACTGTGTCTGGTAGGTCTTTATTTATTTCACTATAGTTTGGAATAAAGTTATTAATCTAAACTATGTTGTGTTGTTAAATTAAATCCCATTTGAGTTTATTCCTCTAAATTCAAGAGTTTAATTTCTTTCAGGTCCTGTAGAGAAGATAAACCACTGGATCACTCTTGGTGCCTGTATTTGTGTCCTCCTTGTTCTTGGTTTCATCATTGGAGTCCTGGTGAAGAACAGAGGGATTAGTGAGTTACAGACTTTTACATTTTAACTGGACATTGTGATGAACATGTGCTTTATTTTATATCTAATAGTCAGACTTGACTGTGTTTAGCAGCTAAAGCTACTTGAGGCTTTACATTTGAAGTTCAGGGGCCACATTCAGAACAAGTTGATCTCAAGGGGCTCAGATCAATAAGAGAAAAATAACACCAACAACCACAGACTCTTCCTACAATAAAAGGTAGATGAACAGAGAACTGTAGAGAATCAGTTCATTCATCTGGAAACTGGTCTCCATCTTCTTACAGGGATGCGCAGACAGAGAGTAGATAAAGAAATGGGAATGCTGAGATGAAGGAGACGAGGACAGAGACAAAGACGAGGACGAGGACGTCACCACAGTGAACGTGGTCATGAACCTCCAGCAGGATCAGCTGTGATTCTGGAGGACTCTATCTTCAGTCATTTAACTCTCATCTTGAGGACGAACTGCTGGAATATTTTAATGAATCTATTCATATTAGATGTGTTTATTCTGTTAACTATGATATTTATTTCTGTGCTGCACTTTGACTTGATGATTGTTTTCTACCTATTTTTCTTTGTAGATATTTTAGATATTTTATTCTTTCTTTAAGCCAAATCACAGTGTTTCCATCATGTCTCCTTCAATAGAGTGAAACAGCCTCAGAGCCTCAGTGTTGAACGTCTCTACTTCAGGGTCACATGTGGGACAGCAGTAGGTTTTTGATCCAGTCAGAGTTCTGTACATGAGTCGTGTTTGAGTAAATGATGCAACATGTTATTTTCTTCAAGTCATTATAGGATTCAACCAAATATTTTAGAATATTAGAATATTTTTTCACTTCTGTGATAGAAACTTTTCTTTTTAGTGCGCTATCCCTTGTATGGTATTTGGGTCAAATTGACCCGTTTCAGATTTTTACAAGAATAAAAATGGTAAAAGTATAAATTTTTTTCTACCTGAACTCAATGGCCTCAGCTTATTTTCTGTGATAAACACGTATAAAGAAACAAAAACAACTATACTATACCCCACACATTTACATCCTTCATATGGTCTTCGGGTCATTTTGACCCACATACACAGAGACACACACACACACAGCAATTTTTAGAGCCACAATGTCTCTGAAGAGCTTCATTGTATTCAGATTTGACAAGCGGGAATCAAGACACATTACTGTGTGTGAACAAATGGATGGGTCACACAGCAGGACATAATTTCCCCTCGGGGATCAACATAGTATATCACAATCAAAATCAAATCAAAAAGACCTCTTAGACGGCGGGGGGACAAGTTGGCAGCAATCTGCACTGTGTGGGACCAGTGGGTGGACCGGCTTCCCTGTCTTTATAACCCGTGGACGAACGGCTTGTGGGGTTTAGAGGCCGCTGCCCTTTCAGGCAGGATATGCCCTTAAAACCAGCAAGGTATGGCATCAATCTGGGCTGCATGTGATGCTGTTTCATCTTCTGCATGGAACATGCAAATTTATACAGGGAAGCTGGAAGGAGGAGCTGCTGCAAGAAACCAGGGGACACGAGTGGTGCTAGATATGTCACAAGGCCTCAGTGGCCACAACATTACCTGTGACAATGTTTTTACGTCGTACAGCCTGGGACAGGAGCTTCTCAAAAGAAAGCTGACAATGAAAAAAATTTTTTTGAGTTTTTCTATACATTGTTGTCATTTTTAGCAGTTTTTACACTTTAACCATAAATGGACTACTCAACCGTATGGTGTGTATAAAAAAAAAAAAAAAAAAAATTAAACTCTTGAATTTAGAGGAATAAACTCAAATGGGATTTAATTTAACAACACAACATAGTTTAGATTTATTCCAAACTATAGTGAAATAAATAAAGACCTACCGGACACAGTGGACCTCGTCATGGCGACCATGCGGTCTGCGTCATCTCTACGTCACTACGTTAGCGCTGCAGTGTGGGAGGAGTCTCATGAGCAAAACCCCACCCGACCTACACTCGACAGTCGCGTTGTCGGACAAAAACCTGCTTGAGATTCTGGTTTTCCCTCGTGAGTGTATCGCGCTGTAAAAGCAGGGCGGAAGCGGAACTTAAATCGGACAGATCGTATTTCCCACGTCTTCTCCGCCATTTTCTTGTCCATACACGTCGTCGTCGTCGTCTTTTCTTTTTGGATTTTTTTTTTTCTGCGCACATAATGGAGCAAATTGCCAAAGCAGCGCGTTTCTCTTCGGTGACGATCCTTCTCATTCCCAGGTGAGTACCTCCCCCACTTCCAGGGGTTTCTACTTCTTTTTTGAAAACATCGTACAGTGTCTGTCTAGCTCAAGTCTCCTGGTTGGCTGGTGATAGCCTGGTGTCAAACTGTTGTTATAGCCCGTCCGAGACATTCATGTCCACCTCTGATAAGTTGCTCAATAAGAATCAAGAACTTCATCAAAAGACGACGATGTTTTTTTCTCAAAAGACGCTGTTGGCGTTAAAGCCTGTTGACAGTAAAGACAGACTATAGACTGATACTACAGACTATACGTCAAGGCCTCTGAGGCCTAACTCGAGGGCGCAAGGCCAAACTACATTTCCCATCCCCCCCTCGGTGATGCAAGCGCGTCACGAAGGAAAGTGGGAGGTAATGTGGAGACTGCAAATCGACAAGTCGCAAAAGCAACATTAGCAGACCTTCGCCTGGAGCACAACTACAACGGTTATCGCGACTTTCACTCGTTTTTTTTTATTAGATTAGATTGTTTTAACAATGGTAGCAACAGCATTGTTCGCTTTCGTGACTGTTCTATCATCGATCGGTGAGTTTATATCGAAATGATGATATTTATATATGATTTGTATATGAAGTTACTACTCTGCGTCATTATTCTTATTGTAAATAGTAATGTTATTGTTGTTATTGCTGTGCTTTATGTGCGAGTACGCTTTCACGCTACTTTTATTTTTTCCGCGGCTCCTCTCTGTCCTAACTAAGTTTGTCAAAGTGTTTTCTGTCCGTCCTCGTCGCGTCTGCAAGTCAAAAAGCGCAAATACAGTCGTCGGTTTGGCAGAAATGCCAGTGTCGTGTGTTAAAATCCGCTCACGGTTGGGAACTATGCACCAGCGGTTCTTCCCCGGACACTTCCAACCACTGGACGGAAGAGGCTAGCGGCTAAGCTACACAAGCCGGCGAGCCCCTCTATCTGGCCAACGCACGGTCATTAGACAGCAAACTGGACTAGATCAGACTACTGCGCTTTACTCGAAGGACTGTGAGAGGGCGTTTTTGTGTTTGTGGAAACATGGCCAAACAGCAGCGTTCCCGGCGGCCCTATGCAGCCTGGCCGGCTAACATGCTAACAAGCTAACGGTGCTGCGATGCTGTCCTGATCAGAAAACACTGTTCACCGCTGCTGGAGTTCATGGTTCTGTTTGTGGTTGTTCTTTGAAAACTCCGATTCCAATCGCATTATCTGGGAGTCTCAATCGCACAATGAGAACCCCGATTAAAATCGGAGTAACGTGTTTACATGCACTTAAGTTCTCCTGTTATAGTCCGATTAAGGCAGTAATTTGGCTTTTTCACGTGCATGTAAACGCACTGAGTGTTTTTACCTCTCACAGAGGAGCCTACAAGCCTAAAAGGCCCCTTTTAGGTACGGAAGGGGGTAAGAGGGATCCTGGAATATGTTGGGTGGTGCTATTCAGATGTGACCATAAGGACGCTGAAGGAATGTGTGTTGTGTTGTAGATGTTGTTGCTGTGAGCATAGTGGGAGAAGCGTAAATAAAAGTGCATAAGACTGAAGCAGAGAAGCTCTTTGGCTAGTTATTTCATTTTCACAATATTACTAAACACCACAGAAAGATGTGTGCACGCTGTAATAAATCCTTTATATACCCGTTGCTGTATCCAGTGTACATATGTACAGTATATATAATATTCATTCATCCCACCCACTTTCTGCACTATTCAACTCAAGGAAGCATCAGTCACTTTATGTATATTGTATATTGTCATGCGTTGTCATGTTCTCCTTTGTTTACTTTGTATATACAGGATATATTTTATTTTTTTTATATATTCTCAGTGTTTGCACATTTCTTGTTTACATTTTTTTGTTTAGCTGCTGCATCGTACGTCTTTGAGGTTATTAATTTAAAGCCTGATGTCAGAATTGACAATAAAATTGACTTATTTGAAATGTTTTGATTTAGTTTAAACAGACTTAGTGTTCAGGGACGGTTCTAGTGTCAGAGCTGTAGACGCACTGAACACGTGGGTAAACGTCAGAGGTGGATCATACTACTGCATTCTGTTCATTTTCAGGCATCGTGTGTCATCAATGATTATGATTAATATCATATAACAGTTTGATTGTTCACAGAATACGATACATTTCTTTTTTTCTTGATTCAGCTTTGTGACAGAGGAAGGTTTTACACCAACCTCATCCTCAGGTTGACATGAACTGATCAAACTGTTTTTTTTTATCTGGTTTGTTTCCCCAGAAAAACGTCCCATCATCGACCAGACTCAGCTGATTAAAGTACCAGAAGGATCTAATTTGACTCTACAGTGTCAAACTGATCCAGAGATCAACCTAACAAACTTCACCTTGGACTGGAAGAGAGTGGACATCCCAAATGTCTCAGACCGCTTTGTCTACTCCCGTCGTCGTGGGACAGATCATCCTGAGGAACAGATACAGCGATACAAGAACAGAGCAGAGCTGATTAAAGAGGACCTGACCAGAGGACGGATGACTCTACTGATCCCCACAGTCCAGCAGTCTGACACAGGACACTTCAAATGCTTCATCCCAAAGCTGAACGTCAGCTTTGTTTTCAACATTAATGGTAAGTTTACTGAACTCACAACGTTGTGTTGTTGGTGTCACACACCACAGGACCCCCTCAGAAGACCCATGTCCTTCTCTGATGAGACACCACAAGGGACAACTACACAGTATTAGAAAGGTGGTCATAATGATGTGGCTGATCTGTGTGGGTGGATAAAACTGCAAGTTAATAATAAAGTTTTATTTTATCTGTATCTGTGACAGTGACAAAGAGAGAGGATGTCGCCATGACGACGTCTCCAGGATACAGAGTCATGAACCCCACTGTGTCTGGTAGGTCTTTATTTATTTCACTATAGTTTGGAATAAAGTTATTAATCTAAACTATGTTGTGTTGTTAAATTAAATCCCATTTGAGTTTACTCCTCTAAATTCAAGAGTTTAATTTCTTTCAGGTCCTGTAGAGACGATAAACCACTGGATCATTCTTGGTGTCTGTATTTGTGTCCTCCTTGTTCTTGGTTTCATCATTGGAGTCCTGGTGAAGAACAGAAGGATTAGTGAGTTACAGACTTTTACATTTTAACTGGACATTGTGATGAACATGTACTTTATTTTATATCTAATAGTCAGACTTGACTGTGTTTAGCAGCTAAAGCTACTTGAGGCTTTACATTTGAAGTTCAGGGGCCACATTCAGAACAAGTTGATCTCAAGGGGCTCAGATCAATAAGAGAAAAATAACACCAACAACCACAGACTCTTCCTACAATAAAAGGTAGATGAACAGAGAACTGGAGAGAATCAATTTATTCATCTGGAAACTGGTCTCCATCTTCTTACAGGGATTTACAGACGGAGAATAAATGAAGAAATGGGAATGCTGAGATGAAGGAGACGAGGACAGAGACAAAGACGAGGACGTCACCACAGTGAACGTGGTCATGAACCTCCAGCAGGGTCAGCTGTGATTCTGGAGGACTCTATCTTCAGTCATTTAACTCTCATCTTGAGGACGAACTGCTACAATATTTTAATGAATCTGTTCATATTAGATGTGTTTATTCTGTTAACTATGATATTTATTTCTGTGCTGCACTTTGACTTGATGATTTTTTTCTACCTATTTTTCTTTGTAGATATTTTAGATATTTTATTCTTTCTTTAAGTCAAATCACAGTGTTTCCATCATGTCTCTTTCAATAGAGTGAAACAGCTTCAGAGCCTCAGTGTTGAACGTCTCTACTTCAGGGTCACATGTGGGACAGCAGTAGGTTTTTGATCCAGTCAGAGCTCTGTACATGAGTCGTGTTTGAGTAAATGATGAAATATGTTATTTTCTTCAAGTCATTATAGGATTCAACCAAATATTTTAGAATATTAGAATATTTTTTCACTTTTGTGATAGAAACTTTTCTTTTTAGTGTGCTATCCCTTGTATGGTATTTGGGTCAAATTGACCCGTTTTTACAAGAATAAAAATGGTACAAGTATAAATTTTTTCTACCTGAACTCAATGGCCTCAGCTTATTTTCTGTGATAAACACGTATAAAGAAATAAAAACAAAATAGCACACATGCTACTACACCCCACACATTTACATCCTTCATATGGTCTTCGGGACATTTTGACCCACATACACAGAGACACACACACACACAGAGCAATTTTTAGAGCCACAATGTCTCTGAAGAGCTTCATTGTATTCAGATTTGACAACCGGGAATCAAGACACATTACTGTGTGTGAACAAATGGATGGGTCACACAGCAGGACATAATTTCCCCTCGGGGATCAACATAGTATATCACAATCAAAATCAAATCAAAAAGACCTCTTAGATGGCGGGGGGACAAGTTGGCAGCAATCTGCACTGTGTGGGACCAGTGGGTGGACCGGCTTCCCTGTCTTTATAACCCGTGGACGAACGGCTTGTGGGGTTTAGAGGCCGCTGCCCTTTCAGGCAGTATATGCCCTTAAAACCAGCAAGGTATGGCATCAAACTGGGCTGCATGTGATGCTGTTTCATCTTCTGCATGGAACATGCAAATTTATACAGGGAAGCTGGAAGGAGGAGCTGCTGAAAGAAACCAGGGGACACGAGTGGTGCTAGATATGTCACAAGGCCTCAGTGGCCACAGCATTACCTGTGACAATGTTTTTACATCGTACAGCCTGGGACAGGAGCTTCTCAAAATAAAGCTGACAATGGTTGGAACAGTCCAGAAAAATAGGACGGAGCTTCCACCTGAGGTTCAAACTGTGAAGAAAAGGCCAGTCCAGTCCTCCAACTTCATGTTCACAGCCAACGCTGCACTGGTATCTTACATAGCAAAAAAAGGAAAAAATGTGGTGCTCATGAGCCTCTACACAGGGATGGAGCAGTAAGTAGTAGTGTGGACCGTAAGCCAGAGGTCATACTTGACTACAATGCTCAACTTACGACAAAAAGAGCAGTCACACTTCCACTGTTAGTTGTGTTCTAGTAGAGACTGATTGCAATCATTAAACATGTATGTTAAAGGTTTATGAAGTAAAATTTTATATTAGAATTGATTTTAACACCCCAAATGTGTCCCGGGTCAATTTGACCCGAGGGAAACGAGAGGGTCCTAAAAGTGAAGAACATACAAGGGCGATATATATATACACACACACACATATGTATGTATATATAAAAGATTTCAATGCCTTAGGTACCGATATTGTCATCAGCCAATTTGCGGATGACAGAACACTATTTGTACAAGGCAGACACCAAGTTCCAGTAACAATCAAAAAATAAATAAATAAATAAATCTCCAAAGTTTCAGGGTTAACTTTGAACTTAAATTTTATTCATCCCCCAAATTTATTGTCTTCATGAATGAATTTAAACTGTACATGAAATCTCTAAAACTTATAACAGAAATGAAGGCACAAAAACTATATGATAACTTAAAGAATTTTCCCACTTAAAATGGATAGTTAAAATTGATTTGAATCCCCCTTATGAGATCAATGTTTATTCTATTTCATATATATTTCATTTTTGACTATTTATTTTAATTTTATTTCAATTTCTCTTAATTTATTATATCGAAGCACTAAGGTGAATGTTTTGTTGTGAGTTGGATTGCACTAATGTTGGATGTTCACCTTTTGTACTTTTCAATAAAGCATTTAAAAAAAAACTGAATTACCCCTCCTGTCACTGATGCAACTTTACAGCTGATGCAACTTTACGTTACCGACGGTCTTGTGCAGGGGTTGGGAGGAATCTCGACCAGAAACGCACCCGACCCGGAGCTCTAGAGTAGCTCTGTAGCTCTAGAGCTCCGACCCGGTCGACAATCGTACGTTCGGATTAAAATCAAACCTGTTTTAAATTCTGGTTTTCTCTCGTGAGTGTATCGCGCTGTAAAAGCAGGGCGGAAGCGGAACTTAAATCGGACAGATCGTATTTCCCACGTCTGCTCCGCCATTTCCTTGTCCATACACGTCGTCGTCGTCTTTTCTTTTTGGATTTTTTTTTTCTGCGCACATAATGGAGCAAATTGCCAAAGCAGCGCGTTTCTCTTCGGTGACGATCATTCTCATTCCCAGGTGAGTACCTCCCCCACTTCCAGGGGTTTCTACTTCTTTTTTGAAAACATCGTACAGTGTTTGTGTAGCTTAAGTCTCCTGGTTGGCTGGTGATAGCCTGGTGTCAAACTGTTGTTATAGCCCGTCCGAGACATTCATGTCCACCTCTGATAAGTTGCTCAATAAGAACCAAGAACTTCATCAAAAGACGACGATGTTTTTTTCTCAAAAGACGCTGTTGGCGTTAAAGCCTGTTGACAGTAAAGACAGACTATAAAACCACAGTACGTCAAGGCCTCTGAGGCCTAACTCGAGGACGCAAGGCCGAACTACATTTCACATCCGATCTGATGCAAGCGCTGAACTAGGAAGTAAGGAGCACTGCGTGCGCGTACACGGCCAAACAGCGGACTGCACACCACCAGCAGTCACCACACATTCATCAGACACCACAACGGTTATCACGACTTTTACTAGTTTTTACGACGGAGAAACACCAGCACTCATTTCTCTGGATGTGGAGTGCAGTTATCACGACTTCTTTAGTGTTTATTTTGTAATTTGTTATAAGATTAAATTGTTTTAACAATGACAGTAACAACATTGTTCGCTTTCGTGTCTGTTGCATCGTTGATCGGTGAGTTTATATCGTATGAAATTCCTCCTCTGTGTCATTATTCTTATTGTAAATAGTAATGTTATTGCTGTGCTTTACGTGCGAGTACGCTTTCGCACTTCTTTTATTTTTTTCCGCGTCTCCTCTCTGTCCTAACCAAACGGTGTTTTCGTGTTTTTCGTCAGTGTTTTTGTCCGTCCCCGTCGCGTCTGCAAGTCAAAAAGCGCAAATACAGTCGTGGGTTTGGCAGAAATGCCAGTGTCGAGTGTTGAAATCCGCTCACGGTTGGGAACTGTACACCAGCGGTTCTTCCCCGGACACTTCCAACCACTGGACGGAAGAGGCTAGCGGCTAAGCTACACAAGCCGGCGAGCCCCTGTATCTGGCCAACGCACGGTCATTAGACAGCAAACTGGACTAGATCAGACTACTGCGCTTTACTCAAAGGACTGTGAGAGGGTGTTTTTATGTTTGTGGAAACATGGCTAAACAGCAGCGTTCCCGGCGGCACTATGCAGCCTTACCGGCTAACATGCTAACATGCTACCGAGCCGACAGAGCTACCGTCGAGGGAGGCGAAACCCGTGGCGGTGCTGCGATGCTGAAAAACACTGTTCACCACTGCTGGAGTTCATGGTTCTGTTTGTGGTTGTTCTTTGAAAACTCCGATTCCAATCGCATTATCTGGGAGTCTCAATCGGACAATGACCCCGATTAAAATCGGAGTAACGTGTTTACATGCACTTAAGTTCTCCTGTTATAGTCCGATTAAGGCAGTAATTTGGCTTTTTCACGTGCATGTAAACGCACTGAGTGTTTTTACCTCTCACAGAGGAGCCTACAAGCCTAAAAGGCCCCTTTTAGGTACGGAAGGGGGTAAGAGGGATCCTGGAATATGTTGGGTGGTGCTATTCAGATGTGACCATAAGGACGCTGCAGGAATGTGTGTTGCATTGTAGATGTTGTTGCTGTGAGCATAGTGGGAGAAGAGTAAATAAAAGTGCATAAGACTGAAGCACAGAGAAGCTCTTTGGCTAGTTATTTTATTTTCACAATATTACTAAACACCACAGAAAGATGTGTGCACGCTGTAATAAATCCTTTATATATCCGTTGCTGTATCCAGTGTAGATATGTACAGTATATATAATATTCATTCATCCCACCCACTTTCTGCACTATTCAACTCAGGGAAGCATCAGTCACTTTATGTATATTGTATATTGTCATGCGTTGTCATGTTCTCCTTTGTTTACTTTGTATATACAGGATATATTTTATTTTTTTATATATTCTCAGTGTTTGCACATTTCTTGTTTACGTTTTTTTGTTTAGCTGCTGCATCGTACGTCTTTGTGGTTATTAATTTAAAGCCTGATGTCAGAATTGACAATAAAATTGACTTATTTGAAATGTTTTGATTTAGTTTAAACAGACTTAGTGTTCAGGACGGTTTCTAGTGTCAGAGCTGTAAACACTGAACACTGGTAAACGTCAGAGGTGGACATACTACTGCATTCTGTTCATTTTCAGCATCGTGGTCATCAATATTTCTTTATTATCATATAACAGTTTGATTGTTCACAGAACACGATACATTTTTGGGACAGAGGAAGGTTTTGTACCATCCTCATCCTCAGGTTGACATGAACTGATCAAACTGTTTTTTTTTTTTTATCTGGTTTGTTTCCCCAGAAAAACGTCCCATCATCAACCAGACTCAGCTGATTAAAGTACCAGAAGGATCTAATTTGACTCTACAGTGTCAAACTAAACCAGAGATCAACCTAACAAACTTCACCTTTGACTGGAAGAGTGACATCCCAAATGTCTCAGACCGCATTGTCCACTCCCGTCGTCGTGGGACAGATCATCCTGTGAACAGATGCAGCGATACAAGTACAAGCAGAGCTGATTAAAGAGGACCTGACCAGAGGACGGATGACTCTACTGATCCCCACAGTCCAGCAGTCTGACTCAGGACACTTCAGATGCTTCAATCCCAATGCTGAGGGTCGGCTTTGTTTCCACATTGTCGTAAGTTTTACTGAACTCACAACGTTGTGTTGTTGGTGCCACACACCACAGGACCCCCTCAGAAGACCCATGTCCTTCTCTGATGAACACCACAAGGGACAACTACACAGTATTAGAAAGGTGGTCATAATGATGTGGCTGATCTGTGTAGGTGGATAAAACTGCAAGTTAATAATAAAGTTTGTGTTTTATCTGTAACAGTGACGAAGGATCAAGAGACGACAACAAAGAGAGAGGATGTCGCCATGACGACGTCTCCAGGATACAGAGTCATGAACCCCACTGTGTCTGGTAGGTCTTTATTTATTTCACTATAGTTTGGAATAAAGTTATTAATCTAAACTATATTGTGGCATTAAATTAAATCAAATCCCATTTGAGTTTATTCCTCTAAATTCAAGAGTTTAATTTCTTTCAGGTCCTGTAGAGAAGAGAAGCTACTGGATCATTCTTGGTGTCTGTATTTGTTTCCTCCTTGTTCTTGGTTTCATCATTGGAGTCCTGTGAAGAACAGAGGGATTAGTGAGTTACAACTTTTACATTTTAACTGGACATTGTGATGAACATGTACTTTATTTTATATCTAATAGTCAGACTTGACTGTGTTTAGCAGCTAAAGCTACTTGAGGCTTTACATTTGAAGTTCAGGGGCCACATTCAGAACAAGTTGATCTCAAGGGGCTCAGATCAATAAGAGAAAAATATAACACCAACAACCACAGACTCTTCCTACAATAAAAGGTAGATGAACAGAGAACTGGAGAGAATCAGTTCATTCATCTGGAAACTGGTCTCCATCTTCTTACAGGGATTTACAGACGGAGAATAGGTGAAGAAATGGGAATGCTGAGATGAAGGAGACAAAGATGAGGACGAGGACGTCACCACAGTGAACGTGGTCATGAACCTCCAGCAGGGTCGGCTGTGATTCTGGAGGACTCTACCTTCAGTCATTTAACTCTCATCTTGAGGATGAACTGCTGGAATATTTTAATGAATCTGTTCATATTAGATGTGTTTATTCTGTTAACTATGATATTTATTTCTGTGCTGCACTTTGACTTGACGATTGTTTTCTACCTTTTTCTTTGTAGATATTTTAGATATTTTATTCTTTCTTTAAGCCAAATCACAGTGTTTCCATCATGTCTCTTTCAATAAAGTGAAACAGTTTCAGAGCCTCAGTGTTGAACGTCTCTACTTCAGGGTCACATGTGGGACAGCAGTAGGTTTTTGATCCAATTAGAGCTCTGTACATGAGTCGTGTTTGAGTAAATGATGAAATATGTTATTTTCTTCAAGTCATTATAGGATTCAACCAAATATTTTAGAATATTAGGATATTTTTTCACTTCTGTGATAGAAACTTTTCTTTTTAGTGTGCTATCCCTTGTATGGTATTTGGGTCAAATTGACCCGTTTCAGATTTTTACAAGAATAAAAATGGTAAAAGTATAAATTTTTTTCTACCTGAACTCAATGGCCTCAGCTTATTTTCTGTGATAAACACGTATAAAGAAACAAAAACAAAATAGCACACATGCTACTATACCCCACACATTTACATCCTTCATATGGTCTTCGGGTCATTTTGACCCACATACACAGAGACACACACACACACAGATCAATTTTTAGAGCCACAATGTCTCTGAAGAGCTTCCATGTATTCAGATTTGACAACCGGGAATCAAGACACATTACTGTGTGTGAACAAATGGATGGGTCACACAGCAGGACATAATTTCCCCTCGGGGATCAACATAGTATATCACAATCAAAATCAAATCAAAAAGACCTCTTAGATGGCGGGGGGACAAGTTGGCAGCAATCTGCACTGTGTGGGACCAGTGGGTGGACCGGCTTCCCTGTCTTTATAACCCGTGGACGAACGGCTTGTGGGGTTTAGGGGCCGCTGCCCTTTCAGGCAGGATATGCCCTCAAAACCAGCAAGGTATGGCATCAATCTGGGCTGCATGTGATGCTGTTTCATCTTCTGCATGGAACATGCAAATTTATACAGGGAAGCTGGAAGGAGGAGCTGCTGAAAGAAACCAGGGGACACGAGTGGTGCTAGATATGTCACAAGGCCTCAGTGGCCACAACATTACCTGTGACAATGTTTTTACATCGTACAGCCTGGGACAGGAGCTTCTCAAAATAAAGCTGACAATGGTTGGAACAGTCCAGAAAAATAGGACGGAGCTTCCACCTGAGGTTCAAACTGTGAAGAAAAGGCCAGTCCAGTCCTCCACCTTCATGTTCACAGCCAACGCTGCCCTGGTATCTTACATACCAAAAAAAAGTAAAAAAAATGTGGTGCTCATGAGCCTCTACACAGGGATGGAGCAGTAAGTAGTAGTTTGGACCGTAAGCCAGAGGTCATACTTGACTACAATGCTCACCTTACGACAAAAAGAGCAGTCACGCTTCCACTGTTAATTGTGTTCTAGTAGAGACTGATTGCAATCATTAAACATGTATGTTAAAGGTTTATGAAGTAAAATTTTATATTACAATTGATTTTAACACCCCAAATGTGTCCCGGGTCAATTTGACCCGAGGGAAACCAGAGGGTCCTAAAAGTGAAGAACATACAAGGGCGATATATACACACACACACACACACACACATATGTATGTATATATAAAAAAATTTCAATGCCTTAGGTACCGATATTGTCATCAGCCAATTTGCGGATGACAGAACACTATTTGTACAAGGCAGACACCAAGTTCCAGTAACAATCAAAAAATAAATAAATAAATAAATCTCCAAAGTTTCAGGGTTAACTTTGAACTTAAATTTTATTCATCCCCCAAATTTATTGTCTTCATGAATGAATTTAAACTGTACATGAAATCTCTAAAACTTTCTCTAACAGAAATGAAGGCACAAAAACTATATGATAACTTAAAGAATTTTCCCACTTGAAATGGATAGTTAAAATTGATTTGAATCCCCCTTATGAGATCAATGTTTATTCTATTTCATATATATTTCATTTTTGACTATTTAATTTAATTTTATTTCAATTTCTCTTAATTTATTATATTGAAGCACTAATGTGAATGTTTTATTGTGAGTTGGATTGCACTAATGTTGGATGTTCACCTTTTGTACTTTTCAATAAAGCATTTTAAAAAAAAAAAAAACTGAATTACCCCTCCCGTCACTGATGCAACTTTACAGCTGATGCAACGTTACAGCTCTGACGGTCTTGTGCAGGGGTTGGGAGGAATCTCGACCAGAATCGCACCCGACCCGGAGCTCTAGAGTAGCTCTGTAGCTCTGTAGCTCTAGAGCTCCGACCCGGTCGACAATCGTACGTTCGGATTAAAATCAAACCTGTTTTAAATTCTGGTTTTCTCTCGGGAGTGTATCGCGCTGTTAAAGCAGGGCAGAAGCGGAACTTAAATCGGAGACGTCTGCTCAGCCATTTCCTTGTCCATACACGTCGTCGCCTTTTCTTTTTGGAGATTTTATGCGCACAGAATGGAGCAAATTGACAAAGCAGCGCGTTTCTCTTTGGTGACGATCATTCTCATTCTTAGGTGAGTACCTCACCCACTTCCAGATTTTGCTACTTCTTCTTTTTTTTTTTTTTTTTTTGTTTTAGTTCCGTTAGTTGCTTTACCCCCTGATGCAACTTTCTAGCGCAGACACCCCACCCTAGGGCTGCACAAAACTGTGCGGGGGTGGGGTCAGTCTCTCTGGGCGGAGGATGTTTGGAAAAAAACCAAACGCACCTGAGAGACTCAGCTACAGATGTTGGGACACGGTTGTCACAACTTCTTTAGTTTTTTTTTTTTTTTTTAATTAGTTGACATTATTTTAACAATGGCAGCGACAACATTGCTCGGTTTCGTGACTGTTGCATCGTTGATCGGTGAGTTTATATCGACTATGAAATGACTCCTCCGTGTCATTATTAATTATGATCATAATTAAGTATTATTATAAATAGTAATGTTATTATTATTATTATTGCTGTACTTTATTTGCGACTACGCTTTCACACTACTTTTACTTAGTGAACTTTCAACGTCTTGAAAGTGGCTACTCGTTGTTCTCATAGTTTTTATTCTTTGTGTTGTACGGACCGAGGGCTGGAATATGTTGTGCTATGCAGATGTGCAGTGTTTCTCAACTGGGATCCTCGGGACCCACTGCCCGGCATGTTTTCGATCTTTCCCTCCGCCAACACACCTGCTTCAAACGAATGGCTCATTTCCAAAGACCGGAATCAAGAAACACACATAGACGCTGCAGGAATGTGTGTTCCGTTGTAGATGTTGTTGCTGTGAGCATAGTGGGAGAAGAGTAAATAAAAGTGCATAAGACTGAAGCACAGAGAAGCTCTTTGGCTAGTTATTTTATTTTCACAATATTACTAAACACCACAGAAAGATGTGTGCACGCTGTAATAAATACTTTATATACCCGTTGCTGTATAGAGGAAAGTGGGAACAGAACACTTCTTGCGTATCCTTCAATTTCTCAGTGACCATTTGTATTAGAAAGACCAAAGTTTAATATATGTTACCTACCTGCACATTTTGCTGAAACATGTGTACATCTAATTATATGCCAGTAATTTGTACTTGAATGGACCCTGAAAAATGTTGCAACTGTCTCCACATATGGGGACAGTTGCAACATAACCGAGGGGCAGTTGCTACCATAATTTTAATGTAATAAAACTCATACTTCAGCACATTTTTTTTCAATTTTTTTTTAGTTTATTTGGGACCAGAACTCAGTAAGGTGACATATCAACAATTTAAAAATTTAACAAAATAGTCAACAAAAACAAGTAGACTATACAGCCATACATAAAGAAACCACTGTTAAAACACCATTTGTCAAAAGCCCACAAATTTCTGTTAGTTATTATTTCAGGTTTTTAGAATAGCTCAAGGATCATGGGATAACTAATTTATCTATCATTTCATCTGTAATCAGTAATTAAAAGGTAACAATGAGCCCTCATGTGGTGTTGGAAGTGTTTGAGGAACTGAAGGAAATGGTCCTCTAACATCCACTCTGACTGATTGGCAGCACCAATGCATCCCGCAGGGCCATCACGGATGAAATGGTCCTTGAAATGAACACGTGGGAACATGAACATGGGTGGAATCATGTTCCCTAATGCATTGACTGCACATGCAACAGTCACAAGTGTCCCTCTCTTTCCGGAGGTTGCTGACCCCACCTGTCTGATGCCATGTGCAGCAACAACATTTTCTGGGTCTTGGACAGTTGTGACCCCAGTCTCATCCATATTCCAAATGTCCTTACCCTCAAATTTGTGTTTGTTAAGCAAACTGGCAAGATTATCAAAAAACAATGAGACATTGTGGTGATTGAGTCTGGCGTTCCGGCTGAGACTGGTAGCCTTAGGGTCCGGAAACAGACAGACCTGACTGTCTTTTCATGAACCCCATAAACCAACCTCGGCCAGCCAGGGAGCACTCATTCCAGGTCTCCGGGTAGGAGCACCTATAGAAAACAGCCAGCTGGTAGGTAAATCTACAAACCTGAGAAATTGATAGTAAATGAAAATAGAAGTAGAAAGTAGGGTTCAAATTCTTCTGTTAATTTCTCATATCTTATTATTTCATTGTCTCATATTGTTGTATCATTCACCCTATCTGCTCTCTCTCTAGGCCTTCACTCTGCTTTAATGCCTGCCTCATGCTTACCTCTTTAGTGCTGAGACCATAGAAAAGATCAGCTCCTCTTTTTAAATAATCTGCCAGATTGTCAGAGAAGACCCTCTTTCTTTTTTAATAAAGCGATAGGCTGTCCTGCCTTCATCCCTCACTACTGCTGCAGCTAAGGACAGAATAGGCAGAGGGGACACCTCTATCTGTTGACCTTTTCCTGTCTTGTGGCATACTGGAAAAACGCAATAGAAAATGCCTAGTTTGACTTTTTAAAATGCAATTTGCTGAAATACACAGAGGAGACACCTGGTTATTGAAATAAAGTCTCCTATCAATCCACTGAATTGCCTTTTATATCTGTTTTATCTAATTTTCATTATTGTTGTCAATAATGAAAGGGACAGTTGCAACACCGTGTAGTGGCAGTTGCAACAATGAGTTGTAAGTGAGTTGCAACACTCAGTGTGTTTACATGCAGAGCTTAATCGAGCTTTGCTCAAAATTCAACTTTCTCACTACAGTCCTTGTCCCAGTTTACATGCAGCGCAAGAAAACCGAGTAACTGTTCTCCTCCTCATCACTAGGTGGCGATACGTGTCTTTTCAGCGGGATAATACCACGTTAATACGGCCCGATTTCCGGTTGACCTATTGCGTGATATATAAACAAGAGTCGTTCATGCGGCAGAACGGCATTTCAAACAACCAGACAGATAATAGTACATATTTTAATCTCGTACGTAATGTTCGCGCTACTTCTGGTGCAGGTAAGAGCCGCTCTACCCCTCAGACGGCTCCGTTTCTCATGCGCACACGCATTATCCGATGAAAACTCCGATTCCAATCGTATTTTGTCGGGGCGTCTCAATCGAGAATGAGAACTCCGATTTTAATCAGAGTAACATGTTTACATGCACTTAAGTTCTCCTGTTATAGTCCGATTAAGGCAATAATTCGTTGTTTTTTTTAAAAAAAAATTCACGTGCATGTAAACGCACTGAATGACTTGCAACTGCCCCTCCCCCGTCAGCCATCATAAAACTTGCTATGCTAGCCTTACACATGGTAACCATCTCTGTTAAGAGCTAAGAAACGGCACATTCAGGCTATATAACTTTAAAGGTCTATACATAAATCATTTTGACAGTATGAAAAATAATCTGATCATAAAAAAAATTACTCTAGCTCTCTCTAGCACATTCCTGATTGGAGGAATCAGGAATGCTGCAATTGCCACACGTTGCAACTGTCCCCACTCCACAGTGTACATACAAATATTCATTCATCCCACCCATACTTTCTGCACTATTCAACTCAGGGTAGCATCAGTCAATTTATGTATATTGTATATTGTCATGCGCTGTCATGTTCTCCTTTGTTTACTTTGTACATAGGGGTGTAACGGTATTTGTCCCGCCCCGTCACGGTGCGGGCGTCATGGTTCGGTGCACGCAGTCACACGATGTATACCTCTGAGTATTTTAAAAAGTTGAGTCCTCAAGTCAATTCAGGTCGCGGTTATGAGCCTGAAAGCTGCCAGCGACTGACATTACAGAAGCAGAAAAAGAAGAATGGGGAGTGTTGAGTTGAGCCGTCGGCTTCACTGAAATCACGCGTATGGGAGCACTCCGCCCTCCCAGTGAACCCTCCGCGTCGTCCATTAATTTCAGATAATGGACACCTCGTCAGGCATTAACCCGCATATACCATGGTCACTTATGAAATAAATAAATATTATGCCAATTATTAATATGTTTTGTTTGTGTTTTTTTTTTTTTTTTTTTTTTTTTTTTTTTTTTTTTTTTTTTAACCGTTTAAATCATGTTTTTTACAAGAAGCGGCTCTCGACCGCAGGCGTTGCAGCAACAGTTACTGATAAACGGAGGGGAAGAGCGATGATTTCTTAACGTTACCTTATGTAACCCCAAAGTATAATTTCAGAAGGACAGTGCACTTATCACCGCATATGGGTAGAGGATCTTGCGAAATTTCCAGCTTATTACAAGAAATATAATCCAACAAATTATTAGGATCTTGCTTAATTGCCTGTGCCCATATTTCCTAAATCGTTTTTCTTGCATAAAAAGATTTCCTAAATCATACCGAGGTACTTACCGAACCGTGACTTGTGTGTACCGTTACACCCCTAATATACAGGATATATTTTATTTTTTTCTTTCATATTTTTTTTTATACATTCTCAGTGTTTGCACATTTCTTGTTTACATTTTTTTGTTTAGCTGCTGCATTGTACGTCTTTGAGGTTGGTACTTTAAATCCTGTATTGTGTTGCACATGTCAGAATTGATAATAAAATTGACTTGACTTGTTTGAAATGTTTTGATTTAATTTAAACAGACTTAGTGTTCAGGGACGGTTCTAGTGTCAGAGCTGTAGACGCACTGAACACGTGGGTAAACGTCAGAGGTGGATCATACTACTGCATTCTGTTCATTTTCAGGCATCGTGTATCATCAATGATTATCATTATTATCATATAACAGTTTGATTGTTCACAGAACACGATACATTTTTGTGACAGAGAAAGGTTTTACACCATCCTCAGGTTGACATGAACTGATCAAACTGTTTTTTTTTCTTTTTTCTTTTTCTTTCTGGTTTGTTTCCCCAGAAAAACGTCCCATCATCAACCAGACTCAGCTGATTGAAGAACCAGAAGGATCTAATTTGACTCTACAGTGTCAAACTGATCCAGAGATCAACCTAACAAACTTCACCTTGGACTGGAAGAGAGTGGACATCCCACATGTCTCAGACCGCATGGTCTACTCCCGTCGACGTGGGACAGATCATCCTGTGAAACAGATGCAGCGATACAAGAACAGAGCAGAGCTGATTAAAGAGGACCTGACCAGAGGACGGATGACTCTACTGATCCCCACAGTCCAGCAGTCTGACACGGGACGCTTCAAATGCTTCATCTCAAACCTGAGCGTCAGCTTTGTTTTCAACATTGTCGGTAAGTTTACTGAACTCACAACGTTGTGTTGTTGGTGCCACACACCACAGGACCCCCTCAGAAGACCCATGTCCTTCTCTGATGAGACACCACAAGGGACAACTACACAGTATTAGAAAGGTGGTCATAATGATGTGGCTGAAAGTTAATAATAAAGTTTGTGTTTTATCTGTAACAGTGACGAAGGATCAAGAGATGACGACAAAGAGAGAGGATGTCGCCATGACGACGTCTCCAGGATACAGAGTCATGAACCCCACTGTGTCTGGTAGATCTTTATTTATTTCACTATAGTTTGGAATAAAGTTATTAATCTAAACTATGTTGTGTTGTTAAATTAAATCCCATTTGAGTTTATTCCTCTAAATTCAAGAGTTTAATTTCTTTCAGGTCCTGTAGAGGAGATAATCCCCTGGATCACTCTTGGTGTCTGTATTTGTTTCCTCCTTGTTCTTGGTTTCATCATTAGTGTCCTGGTGAAGAACAGAGGGATTAGTGAGTTACAGACTTTTACATTTTAACTGGACATTGTGATGAACATGTACTTTATTTTATATCTAATAGTCAGACTTGACTGTATTTAGCAGCTAAAGCTACTTGAGGCTTTACATTTGAAGTTCAGGGGCCACATTCAGAACAAGTTGATCTCAAGGGGCTCAGATCAATAAGAGAAAAATAACAGCAACAACCACAGACTCTTCCTACAATAAAAGGTAGATGAACAGAGAACTGGAGAGAATCAGTTCATTCATCTGGAAACTGGTCTCCATCTTCTTACAGGGATTTACAGATGGAGAATAGATGAAGAAATGGGAATGCTGAGGAGAGGAGAAGATGAAGGAGACAAGGACAGAGACAAAGACGAGGACGTCACCACAGTGAACGTGGTCATGAACCTCCAGCAGGGTCAGCTGTGATTCTGGAGGACTCTACCTTCAGTAGAGCAGTGGTCCCCAACCCCCGGGCCGCGGACCAGTACAGGTTCATGGGTCATTTGGTACAGGCCGCATAGAAAGAATACATTACTTACATTATTTCCGGTTTATTTAGTATATGATTCCGGATGATTTTTAATTGTGGAAAATTACCGGATTCTCTCCACCACATCTGTCTATGACTTTCTAACGCATGTTTGCTCTGTCACATGACTACCTTCTTAAAGGAGCTGCTCCCGCCGGTAACACGTGATCCAATACCGCTTAATTGAAACTCCCAAGCTAGCAAAATGAACAAAAAACAAACGTCTTTGGAAAGTCTCTTTGCGCAGGGTAATGTCTCCTATTACCCCTAGATGGGTCTGTCTCGTTGCAGAGAAACAAGGTCGGGGCTGATTTAGCGTTATGGTGAGTTGTATTTTTCATGCACCTATTTGTTTTTGTGGTGTATCTTATGTTGAAGGCATGTTTAACCTTGACTATTACGACCAGAGAGTGTGGGCTGAGAGGTTACTCATGTTACGATTTTACGCGATATTATGAGGAATAACGATGAAGACACAATGGATTCACGTTTATTATTATATTTAGAAAATACCATTGTTAAGACGGTTTGTCGGGAGGGGGGCTTTGATGTGAACAGGAGTGCTGGTCAAGCTTCAAAACAAGAACAAGTTCTGGTCAACTTCCATAAAGAATGATCTCTGAAGGGCAGAGATTTTTGTTCATTTTTTTCAATCAAACAAATCAAATATGTTGTTACACGATCGTTAATGGAAGCTCATAGGTGAACGGCGACTGTGTTTATATACAGCTTGTATAGCGATCTCGGCGCTGTGCATCCGAGGAAAAGAGGAGATTTGGCGGCAGATATCGGGCTCTGTGCAGGACACAGTGATTTATTCTAATATCAGCAGCCTTTAGAAAGCTGCTAATATAAACACCGCATGTCGGGGCTGCGGATGAGTTTCTCTCCCTTGATCAATGAAGTCGGCGGTGATTAGAGTAATTTGTGGTTATTATCGGTAAAAGCAACGCGAATCACAACTTAGTTCAGTTTGACATTATTGTCAGTCCGTTAGATTTCAAACATTACATTTTATTAAAATTGAAAATTAATATTTATAGGCTGTGGGCTATACAAATAATACTCAGTTGTGTAGTGGGCCATATGGCCGGCAGACGGCGCTTGTGAAAAGCCCTGTATTTATCCGTCTCACCTTAAAGGCCGGTCCGTGAAAATATTGTCCGACATTAAACCGGCCCGTGGCTCAAAAAAGGTTGGGGACCACTGCAGTAGAGTATTTTATGAATCAAACTCTGTACATATTAGATGTGTTTATTCTGTTAACTATGATATTTATTTTTGTGCTGCACTTTGACTTGATGATTGTTTTCTACCTATTTTTCTTTGTAGATATTTTATTCTTTCTTTAAGCCTCGTCAGTGTTTCCATCATGTCTCCTTCAATAGAGTGAAACAGCCTCAGAGCCTCAGTGTTGAACGTCTCTACTTCAACCAACAGTTTTTCCAAAATAAATATTTTTCAACTTTGTGCCAATTGATTCTTCAACAACTTCACTTAGTGATTCTCACTTTTGTGTTAAACTTTTTTTTTAGTGTGATATATATATATTCATTCATTATTTGTCTGATGTAACTTATTTTAACCTTTTTAGTATACATTTTAATTGAATTTGTTATGTCTCTTGACAACTTCATGGTGGTGATGGTGGGACAGCGTTTCCTCAGTGTGTAAAAGTTTCCTGTCTGTGTCATTTTATTTATTTATTTTTTTATGTAAAGTACTTTGGGCTCCATCCTTCATATGAAACGTTCTACAAATAAAATTTGATTGAAAAGAGACCAAGACCATGAATGAGCTCCAAAATGTCCATGAACAGTATTAAGTTTACTTTGTCTACGTCCTAAAGAGGAGATTTTGGGGGTTTTCTTGCAAAAAGTCCAGAATTATAAGAGGTTAAAGACGACCATCATATGTAGAGCTCTGCAAAACGTCTAAAAGTTTCTCCACTTCAACTCGAAGCACTTTAAATATTTACAACAGCCTTCTTTTGTCTCAAACACACAAGGACGACATTCAGGAGACTCACATTTAAAAATGTCTCAACATTTGTTTATTCCCAGCGTCTAAACTGAAACGTTTCAAATCTGACCTGAAACAAAATGCTGTAATTTCACAACGTTTTCAACCGAGTCGACATCAGCTGAAGAAAAAAAAAATAAAATAAATTTTTTTTTTTCATAAAAACTGTACAGGTCCCAGCAAAAATGGGATTTCTTTAAAAAATGAAGAAGTTTGAATAAACGTCCTTTTAAAAGGTCATTTTAAAAATCTGAGATTCAAAAAGAAATAATAATAATAGTAGTAAAGATCAGGAGGGGAGTCCTGCAGCGAGGATGCTTCCCAGCAGCGTCCGGTCCTTCAGAGCGTTTTCAACGTCTTTCTCCTCGATCTTCAGAAAAACCTGAAACACAAAAACCAACTCCGTCAGGTTCAGATCACACTTAAAATGAATTAATGATCATCTACTACTGATAAAGAGGCCGATAAACCAAACACAGAGCTCTTAAAATATATGTTTTTGACCTAAAATCTAATTCTACAACTCTTAATCACAAGTATAAAAAGTTTTCCATCATTCACAAATATAAACTGCAGAGAATTAGAAAAAGGAAAAAGTCAGGATGCCATTAAGAAGCTTATTTTCATGTATTTTGGCCTTTTGATCCTGAAACTACATTTCCCATCATGCTTTGGGTGGTGTTAACTGTAGAAGCAGATATTATTATACTAAACAGATATTCCTCATTTATTTTGAGTTCCTTGAACTTCTACATATTTAGTCGACAGGGATGCTGCCGTTTCCTTGGTTACCGCAGCGCCACCAGACACAAAGGAAGGAGTGGAGGCGTTTCGTACCTTGGTGAGTCGAGCCTCTTTGGCTTTCTTCAGACTGAAGATGCCTCGACTCTCCAGCAGACTGCAGAGCGACAGACACTCGCCCTGTCCCACCCCAGACACCTGCCTCTGAGCGCACAGACGAGTGTACACTTCATGGAGCTGAAACACAACAACAACAACACAGCTTTAGCTATAGAGCACGTTAGGAACAAGTCGGGGTCTCGTGGCAGCAAGTATCACTCCACAGTTTAGAGAACGAGTACCTATGATGACAAAGAGATAAAAAGAGGCAGCTTCGTATGATTCATTTACCTCTGCAGTTTTATTTAGTTCTAGTTATTTAGTTTACATCAAGTTGCATTTCCCCCCCCGACCCCCCGTTGATAGGAGCTCACCTTCCCCAGGACCACCTCTTTGCTCTTTCCGTTGCGGCTGAGCAGCAGGAGGCAGCAGACCAGGAGCTTCTGCTGCAGAGGGAAACTCTCTCCGTCCGAGGCGCCGCCCTGAGACGCCATGCGGTCGCCGTACACCTCCGAGAGAACCCGCGCCACCTGAGGGAGGCTGACCCGGGACGCTGCAACACACGGGAGGAGAGTCTCAGACCAAGAGTCCAGGAAACTCAAAACCAAGGGATCGAGTTTTCTTCACCCACCCCCCATCGATCTGATCTGATCTGATCTTAAACGTCCTAAACTTCCTCCCCCTCTCACAGCCACACTCACCTTTAGCTTCACCTTTCGTATCCGCTGCTTTCTTCCTCTCATCAGATTCCACGATCTCAACAGCCCTCCTGAAAACAAAGGAACATAAAAGAAAATCAGTTTAAAGTTTCATTAAAATTCTCCAGACAAATATGAGTTTAGTGTTTAAACATGCAAAAAATAAAATATTCACCTGTACATATGTTAAATCTAACCTATAGTTCTCTTTAAATTCATTCACCCCATTAATTATGGTACAACCACTGAATGCAATTCCTTAAAGTGGCCACTAGGTGTCACCACATCCCATGAAAACCATTTAGGACACATTATTATACACAACAACGTACAATAAGAACAGATAAAAGTAGAATTAAGAAATTTAACAGTACACAGTAGAATCAGAGGCCAATAAATAGAAAAACAGATAAAAAGGGAAATGAAATTTGACCAGTAACATTAATAAACAGCGCCCACTTTAAAAAGGATTTAAAGGACGAATGGCAGATGGAATAAAAGATTTTTAAATGTGTTTAAAAAATGTTTTAAATATTCACCTGCAGATATCCAGAGCTTTCCTGGCGTCTCCGGACACGGCCGACACTTTCCTGGCACAGAACTGAACCGCGGAGGCGTCCAGGATTCCTTCAGCCGACGCCTGGGAGGCAACAAAGTATAAATATACACACGTGAATAAATAAATAACTAAATAAAATACAGCTGCGGGTTAAACAAACACAACCACACACACTCGAACTGCACTTACCTGTGTGAGTCTGTCCTGAACGATGGCGGCGAGCTCCTGTCGGCTGTAGGGAGGGAAGTGGAGCAGCAGGGGGCGACAGTGAGGGCGAGCCTGCAGCCGGGGGAGGATCCGGTCGGTCAGATCCAGAGCGTTGGCGATGCCTGGAAGAAGAAGAAGAAGAAAAATAAACAATGTTGTATATACCGTGAGTATATTCTTGTGTGTTATTAATATAATTATTAGTTTATTGCAGTGGGACAGTGCACATTTATCAAAATTGATGTTTTAGCCCTCAGTGAAATGAGCACAAATGATCATTTTCAGTTATAGCTGCACAAAATAGACAGAGAAGCCTTTAAAAACAATCACACAATAGACAATTTAAAAAAATCAGTTATTACTTCATCTCTTATTCATATTTTTAGGATAATTGTTGGTTTTGTATGAAGATGGTGTTTGTCAA
The DNA here is from genome assembly GCF_022458985.1 of Mugil cephalus. Classification (NCBI taxonomy): domain Eukaryota; kingdom Metazoa; phylum Chordata; class Actinopteri; order Mugiliformes; family Mugilidae; genus Mugil; species Mugil cephalus. Next base: position 27,927,891 of record NC_061771.1, read on the forward strand.
TTTATATGAATTGGTGAATTTTATCTGTACTTATACTTTTTCCATGTGTCTAGTTCACATGTTGATTCAGATGCTTATTAGAGAAATTTCTCACCGATGAGACAGAGTCGGGAGCCGTCCAGGTACGGCCACTCGAAGATGGTGTAGAGGACGTCCTGAGCTTTACTGTCCAGCTGGTCCATCTCATCCAGGACAAGAAGCCTGAGACGGACAGAGAGGTGGAGGGAGGGAGTCAGTGTTTATTTTCCCCCTAAAAACCAGGAAAGGAAACTACGACCACACACACACACGGATTAATTTGACTCACACGGGGGGGCCCTTGGACGTGAGGAGCCTCTGGAGGCCGCTCTGTCCGCCCGACGCCCTCAGCTTGTCGGCCAGGAGCGGGAAGATGGCGTGGGAGCTCCGCAGACTCATGCAGTTCACCACCACGGTCTGGACGGAGGACAGCTCGGCCTGGAGGGACACGGACACAGAGTCAGAAGAGCGCACAGAGTCTTTAACCCACTAAATAGTTGAAATGTTTATTTCAACTATTTAAAACGTCAGAAAACATCGAGCGATTTTGCCCATTTTACCCCATATCTGGTTATTTACTTTAATTCGCTGCAGGTTATAAAGTGAGGAGGAGAAATTACCGTAATGACTCTAAAAATCGTAGGAATAATTCTGGTTGCACAAATTGTAAAGTAATTACGGTAACACAAAGTGCACTTGTCTTAAATTATGTTTTAAAGGGTTAATAGAGTCATTCCATAAAAGTATTTATGTTTAATGACCTAAATTTCCAAAACAATACAATTAACTTACAATTTGATACGATTTTCTCATAGTTTATTAATTTTTTTAAGAGAATATTATATTTCATGTAAACTGGACTCCACATTTTTTGTAAATTTTACCTCCACCTTGTTCTTATTCTATTTTATTTGTACGTCTGTCTTGTTCATATGCATCTTTTTTCTCATGTAGTGACTCCTTGGACAAAACTATTTCCCTGCGGGGATCAATAAAGTGATGTTGAATCTTAAATCTTGAACGCAGATATAAACTGTGCAATGAATCTAAAACATACCTATTTAGATATTTAAAAACTACAAATTATACATTTTCTCTTTAATAAATTTAAGTGAATCCCTTTTTATTTCTTTGAGGTAGCTTAAATTGTGCAACATAAATGCACATGTAATCCTCTTAAAGGTGCAACTGAAGTAATATTTTATCTTAACAACAAAAAAAATAAATAAAATACAGTATCTTTAAAACAAATCCCACATCAAAATAAGTAAATGAATAATAGAAATAAACTAATCTCTTCACAATAAACAAACTGCATATTAACGCCCCCTGCTGTTTAAAAAGGGGAATTGCAACTGTCTCAGACACATCCCTAAAAAAAAGACACATATAGACCAACCTGCAGTTATTTGTCCCACTAATTACGGCTCAGATGTGTTGACATTAGTCTCTAGTGACACTAAAGCTCCAGCTCACCTTCATCTCCTGCAGCACACAGTTGAGACACGCCGTCTTGCCGGTCCCCGGGGCTCCGGAGATGTAGAGGCTGCCGGGGACACACTGCAGCACCTTGTCCTCCAGGAAGGAGCGGATGGACGCCCGCTCGTCCTCCCTGGACAGGAGGCGCTCCGGGACGGCCGTGTGGAGGGCCTGCTTCACGCCCAGGAACCTCGACTCTGGAGGAGAGACGTCGGTCAATAACGCCCAGATTCATCATCACCATCATCTCAAGGAGAGAACGGCACCGAGAAATAACAATTAAGACTTCAAACTATTAGTATTGTTTCTGAGTATCATGGCTCAAATATCCCAAAATCTGTCAGGGAGCAACATTTAAAAGCACAGATAAACAAATAACTATACGTTGGATCAGAGTTTCTGCAGGTTTCAGTGGAGTTAAAGTTATGGGTTCAATTTAAAACCTACTATTTTACTTCAGAAATAAGAAAATGTATTATCATCATCATAACAGGCCGGGGCCAGAGGGGTCGTACTGCACATAAAGACTGGACTAAATGTAATTTAAGACCCACAATGGAAAATATGCTCATATTTAAGACTTTTTTAGGCCTTTAATTGGGATTGTCCATTTTTTTTTTTTAGACTCTGCAGAAACCCTGTAGTTATTCATGCCGGAAGAATCCTGTCGTCTTCTTACTTTCCGCAAAGAGCCGAGCCACCGGCGGCTTCTTGCCCGGGCTCTGGGGGGCGGGCGTCGACTTGGACGAGGGGGAGGACGGGACGAGCCGGCGGCGAGCCGGGACCGGGGAGTTCTCGTCGAAGCCCAGCCTCCGGGGCGAGGCCAGGGGGGACGGCTTGCTCTGCTTCGGAGGGGAACCGAGCAGAGCGGCGGCGGCGCCGCCACCGAGGACGTTACAACCGTTGTCGTCGCCTGGAGGGAGAAAGTAGAAGGAGTCAGAGTTTAAGATCTGTGGTGATTCAAAGCCACAGCTTTACATTCAGAGATCTTTAAAAGCTCTGATAAAAGTGGTGGTAGAGAAACTTATTCTCCTAATCTGGAAGTGCACCACTCCACCCACCTTTACTCACTGGCTCAAGATTAAAACTTATTAAAATGGAACTACTGCACCTGCACAAACCTAAATGCAAAATGATGAAAGGTCTCTCACCCGTGCGCTTTCGTGGGCTGAGGGGAATCCGGGTTTGGAGACTCGGAGAAGAAGGAGGGTGAGGAGGGCGTCTGGGGGAGAGGGGGGAGGTCAGAGCGGGGAGGCGTCTGGGCGACAGGGCGGTGGGCGGGTCGACGGGGCGCCTCGGGGAGAGCGGCGCGATCCTGATCCTGATCGGGGGCTGGAGGTCGGCGTCGGTCGACTTTTCAAGCTCTTTGGAGCGAGAGGAGACTCTGCAGGATTTACGCCGGGGGAACTGCAGCACGGGCTGAGCGTGGCCCTTGGAGCGAGTGCTGGGCATCGTGACGTCTCTGAAAGGAAGAAGATTTTTTAAAAAACGTGTTTAAATGACAAACGAAACACAGCGAGAAGGAGCTGGTAGTTGAAAAAAATGACGGAAAAGATCTTTAATGCACAGTTTAGACACTGGAGGCAGTTTGACTTTTCTTTCTTGCTGTAAAAGGATGTAAAAGGAAGTCATGTTTATAATATTCTCCGAGGCTTAAAATTAAAAACTGAGCAGCAGAACATGAGTGAAAGTTTTATTTTAAATGCAAAACCTCAAAACAACCGACCAGATCTACGTCATCGTCCAGGAGGTTAAATGATCTTGATTTACAAACAGAGAAATTGGAGCGTGGATTAAAATGAGACTTTAAACTACAACACAGGACATAAAAAATATGAATAAAAAGATCTTATTACGCCTCCATTTGTTACTGAAAGTGTGAAACAAACAAACAAAAAAACCCTCAGGACATGCGGCTCTACGACGTCTCCCTGCATTTAACTCCTTACATCTGACATGTACAGGAACACATGGCACATAAAGACATTTATACTGCTAATTAAACCACTGTGTGCAAGGTTTGACGTCTCAGGGGGCGTTTATTGTGGTAAATAACAATAATTTTCATCTAAAACCACCAATTAAGCAAACAAAGATAAAGGCCTGACCCTCCAGTCAAGGTAATTTTAATATTTGTCGAGCAAACATTCATAAAAACCGACATAACGTCATTGAAATCTGTTAAATGTGACGTAGTAAATGAATATAAAGTCATGTTTAACCCCAGGTGAGCTTAGTAAACAGTCTAATGACATAAATTACTACAAGAATAAGGCGGAAACAAAACGGTGAGGTGGCTTAAAGGCGCCAAAACACCGCGTCTGTCTGCCGTAAAAGGGGGACACGTTTCGACACTAATGCAACCGTTTTACGGCAGAATCTCAACCTGATGAACAAAATAATTACCTAAAGTAAAAGATTTGTTGATGTAGAAAAGTTAAAAACGAGGAAATCTTTTTAAAGAGGAGAAACTAGCAAACTAACTCTGAAGCGGCGATAAGCGCAGGTGCTCAACTCTCTTCCGCCCTTCGACAAAAACAAACAACTAAATCCATCTTAAAAAATAAATAATCGAGTTGTTGGTGAAGTTACCTTGTGTTAAAAAGTTCAGAATCTTCTGGAACCAGAGCCGTGTGTCCTGTCTTGTCCTGTCTTGTGTCCTCTCCGTCTGTCCCTCTCGCAGCTCGTCTCCTTCTCAACACAAACTTGCGCCAAATCGCGTCTGACTCCGCCTCCATCAGCTGAGAGCTCTCTGATTGGCCAAAGCGGCTCGCCCCCCGCGGCGCTCATTGGCCGAGCGTCGCAGGCGGATGTGACGACAGCGGAGGTGACGTGTTTTTGGCGGAATGAATTTTTCCCGGGAGCTTTGAGAGCTTTCTTCTCAGGGAAACGCGGCAAAACTTTTATCAACAAACCCTGAATGAATGTTTATGTTGTAAGTTAATGGTTAACTTTATTATTATAATTTCACTTTGACATTTAAGAATATTTAACTTTAAATCAATTTTATGATATTGACCTTACGTAATAAGTTGTTGCACGTGATGCAGATTTTGTGATTTACACGGTTTATAGTCAGGCGTCCACTCTTTCTACAGGAGATCAAAGTCTGATTAAAATACAAGACCGACACAGCGCATCCAATAAACTAACTTTAATATGAAACTGAAACACACTAGTGTGTATATTATGTGTGTGTGAAAAGACTTTATGTAACAGGGGTTGTCTTCTTCCTGAATGATGTTAAAGTGACCGACTGTAAAGTCAAGAACAACCAGAGGAATAATAAAAATAAACAGATTAATAACAGTGAGGCAGATTACAGAGGATTTTATTTCAGCACAATTACATTGATATCACACACACATACACAAAAAAGAAAACGAAAGCGAGGACAGATTATTTTTTTAAACCAATAAGAAAACAAACATCCAGAATTTATTTACAGACAATATTGATTCACAGCACAAATCGTTACAGGGAGAACTGACCTCATCTTACCAATCAAGACAGAGTAAGGTCTTTTTAAGAAAACAGTTGAGTAGAGAATCTCAAATGAACTGAACAGATTTGATCATTTCAGTTTATTCTACGAACAAACATGATTTAAACTTACAGATTTCTTACCGAGCACATTTCACAGAACTCAATAACGTAAAGAATAATCTAAAATCTGCGATTCATGATCTGGGAGTCAGGAAAAGTCTGATCGTCACCAACTTCTAAACCTGTAAACGTCCACATTACTTTACATTTAAGTTACAGATACGTCCTGAGTTCAGTGTAATATACAACATGTATCCACTAATGCATAATCTAAATACGCTCCACCAATAATCTGATATTTAAATTCATTTTAAAGATATTTAAAGGTATTTTCTTGGCTTTAATGTGGTTTTGTGTTTATTAGGAGACAGATGGAGGAAATAAACCGTAGTTATTCAGGAGGGGGATAAATAAATAAAGGCTGTGTGAGTTATTAATGCATTAACATTTGTTTGTGTTATTGAGAAGTTTGGGGCAGAACTGGAAACAGATCTTTGAAGATCAGATTAAAAGTCCCTTCAGATCCATATTTAATGCTCTAGTCGCAGCTTATTCTGTCATTAGCTTCATTTGAACCTTTTAGCTGCATTTTTGTTTAGATGCATAAACTAACTACACGTCATTGTGTATCTGTACGATATGGAATGACATGTTAAATCTAATCTGGTCGGTTTTTACTGTTGACGTGAAGATGTTCCTCAGTCCATTTAAAATAGAGCTTTTAAAAATGTTCATCACGGGATAAAAAGCTTTTACGTTATTAAATGTGGTAACAGCACCAGTAGAAACATGTATTTTTGGCTCAGATGACAGCGTATTTGTCATCCAACTATCACAGCTGACCCTGCTGGAGGTGTCCGACGCCGTTCTCTGTGGTGACGGCCTCGTCTTTGTCTCCTTCATCTCCTCTCCTCAGCCGTCCCATTTCAAGTTGGTTTTCTTCATCTGTTCTCCGTCTGCGCTTCTTGCAAATCCCTGTAAGAAGATAGAGACCAGTTTTCAGATGAACTGTACAACAACTCATCCTTCTGTAACCAGCAACTTTATGTTATTGGGGCCACGCACCGTTTTTTTTCCCCTCTCCTTTTTTGTCCCTTATTTTGTTTATATATCAAAACGGGCGGTTTGATAGGGACTGTTGTGTCATTACTTTTCCTCTACAAAATACAATTTTGCATTGAAATGAATGGGACGGGTGAAAACAAAACAGAGAAAAAAGAAAAATCTATGGAGTTTTTTCCCCAAACGTCTACTGCTCAGGCAACCTTTCAGACTTCATTTAAACATTAAACTGTGGACATGAGCCTTAGTTTTGATCCACTGTTCGATGACCGTGATAATTGTTGGAGAAGGTTTGAGTTTATAATTGGTTTGTGTCGCGCTAGAGTGGATAATGTCACGGAAATTGTCTTAAACTTTCTCTTTCCTCACACCTCGCGCCACAATTTACACTGTACCGACATGATTTTTCCCACAGCTGTAGACGAACTTGTTCCGTTTCTCACAATGTGCTCGTCAAAGCAGCGACACGTACGCAATTTAAACCCTGAGCCTCCGAGTGCGGTCACGTCTCTCTCTGCTCTCCATTGACTGCAATGCAACGACTTCCTGAGAGAAGCTGAAGGGACCAATGTTTTAAACTCGGACGTGTCTTCAAAATATTTACTCCACTAAGACAAAAACATATCGAAGTCTTCAGGAAGGTCTTAAAGACGCCCACTGGTCTGCGTGTTTTTCTGATAGGAGCTACTGTTTTGTTACAGTGAGCCCAAACGTGAGACCAGCACAGAGGGAGAAAATCGCCCTGTCTGTCTGTTCCAGCCAATCCGCCTTCTGTCGTCACTGACAACCACCTCAAGTTGTCATGGCAACCTCCGACCCACAGGCCTGAGCCACAGTCGAGACCAATTCATTAATCGACTACTCCTCCTGCCGTTAATACAGCTGATCCCTGTTTCCCATAAATTTATGTTACAACAACACACACCAACACCTAACAAGCCCAACGAACAGGTCTTTGGAGGAAAGAGGAGTGTCCGGAGAAAACCCTCAGGGAGAACATGCAAGGTCCGGACCTTCTCGCTGGGAGGCATCAGCGCTAACCACCGAGCCACTGTAGCGCCCTTGAATTTCCTCAAAGTTTTTCTTTCAGGAAGGATCTGCAGTTGTTGGTGTTATATTTTTCTCTTATTGATCTGAGCCCCTTGAGATCAACTTGTTCTGAATGTGGCCCCTGAACTTCAAATGTAAAGCCTCAAGTAGCTTTAGCTGCTAAACACAGTCAAGTCTGACTATGAGATATAAAATAAAGTACATGTACATAATTTAATGTCAATTTAAAATGTAAATGTCTAACTCACCAGTCCCTCTGTTCTTCACCAGGACTCCAATGATGAAACCAAGAACAAGAACAAGGAGGAAACAAATACAGACACCAAGAATGATCCAGTGGTTTCTCTTCTCTACAGGACCTGAAAGAAATTAAACACTTGAATTTAGAGGAATACACTAAAATGGGATTTAATTCAACACCACAATACAGTTTGGAATAAACGTTACATAGTTGTGCATGTCTCTACATAAATAAATAAAGACCTACCAGACACAGTGGGGTTCATGACTCCGTATCCTTGAGACGTCGTCATGGCGACATCCTCTCTCTTTGTCACTGTTACAGATAAAATATAAATATTTTAATGAAAATATTTCATCCACCGTCACAGATCTGCCACATCATTATGACCACCTTTCTAATACTGTGTAGTTGTCCCTTGTGGTGTCTCATCAGAGAAGGACATGGGTCTTCTGAGGGGGTCCTGTGGTGTGTGGCACCAACAACACAACGTTGTGAGTTCAGTAAACTTACCATTAATGTTGAAAACAAAGCTGACGTTCAGATTTGAGATGAAGCATCTGAAGTCTCCTGAGTCAGACTGCTGGACTGTGGGGATCAGTAGAGTCATCCGTCCTCTGGTCAGGTCCTCTTTAATCAGCTCTGCTCTGTTCTTGTATCGCTGCATCTGTTCCACAGGATGATCTGTCCCACGACGACGGGAGTAGACCATGCGGTCTGAGACATTTGGGATGTCCACTCTCCTCCAGTCCAAGGCCAAGTCCTCAAGGTTGATCTCTGGATTCATCCGACACTGTAGAGTCAAATTAGATCCTTCTGGTACTTTAATCAGCTGAGTCTGGTTGATGATGGGACATTTTTCTGGGGAAACAAACGAGAAAAAAAACAAATCAAAACACTTTGATCAGCTCATGTCAACCTGAGGATGAGGATGGTGTAAAACCTTCCTCTGTCACAAAGCTGCATCAAGAACAAAACAAATTCATCATATTTGTACATAAGCAAACTGTTACATGGTTATATAGTCATAATCTAAAGACTCTAATAAGTCACCCCAGCCGTGCGCCATCCAAGACGTCTAGTAAACAACAGAACCACATTAAAACCACAGCTGGTTTGCAAACCAAGAAGATACATCAGAATATCTTTAAGACGAACATAAATAATACAAAATGGGGGGTGGAGAGTATTTAGATTTGTATTTTATTTGACAAATAAATATATTTACTTACACTGATCTGAACGCACCTGCAACTTAACGTATGTTAAGTAATGGATGTTTACAGTGTTATAAGTTAAGTGACTCGTCTTGGATGAACTGGTTTTATCAATCAAACTTTTCATACCAAGTCTATCAATCACATATTTTAGATCATTCTTTACATTATTGTATTCTGTGAAATCTGCCCAAACATCTGAGACTTTCTGGTCTCTACTGAACGGGTTTCTTGAAGGCCTTCTCTTGCTAGAAAGCGCTTTAAACGATCTGAGCTAATTTAATGTTATATCGTCTCTAAAGTAATTCTCGATGTCTTAAAAACTTCCAACGATAACACGGAGTCTATAAGGATTTATTTTCGCGTGCACACATTATTTCCAGCCCATACAACAGAGACCTAAAACTGACAACTCCTAAGCTAAAGCTAATAGCCAAGTCGCCGCACGGGTTACAACAAGTCAACACGGTAAATGTTCATTGAAAAAAAAAAAAAATGTTAAAGTGTTAAACCATATTCGTAACCCACGTGAAGCACAATAACACTAATGAGAAGTAATACCGATAATATTATGAACGCAGACAAGTTGACGTCTTAGTGTTAAGTAATGGCGTCTTTTTAACTCAAACTCCATTTAAAACTTACCGTCGCCGGTCAACGAGCCAATAACGACAAAGGCGAACAATGTTGCTACGTCCATTGTTAAAAATAATAAAAAACTGATCCAAAACAAAAAAACTTAGGGTGATTAAAGTTTTTGTTGACGCTTCGGTACCGTGTACTCTCTCCGGTGTTTTGAACGTAGAGCCTCTCAAACCATTTCCCGCGACTCACTGAGGACCCTGATACGTAGACTGTGCGTGTGACGTCATTAACTGCGCGTCAAACGACGACACCCTGGGTGTAGGAATAGCGCTCACTGTGTAGTGAAACCCTACAAAGCGAGTAGGGAGCTTTTTCAAATTCTACGAAACCAATCCGAGTTTCACCAGTTTTTAATAAGACAAAGGAGTCTTATATTTTAAACCATTTCATCCTCTTTAAACGAAGAAGCTGGTAAAAACGCTATCCGTGTGTAACCCCCTATAACGATCCCCATGTGGACATCTCTAAGCTAAAGTTTGAACATCAACAACAGTGTCACTGTGGGAATACTTTTATAATGAATATATGTGGGTATATACACGACTGCCCTGACTGCACATAGCAACTTCTATACAGCAATACATCTTCTTATACTACTATGGGAAAACATATCCCTATTATGGTTTATTTTTAAACTTTCCACTTCTACTTTTCTGCCAAATGTTGCATTGCGTTGTGCATGTAACTGCACGAGAAAAAAGCTGATCCTAATCCACTAAGTTTTGCACTTCTCCAGGCGCCAGGTATGCAAAAAAGGAAAAAGTTTCCTCCAAAATGTGACATGAATCCGTTGCACTAGAGTTTAAATGAATACAACTTAAGCATCGTCTCGTCATTGCATGTAGTGAGTGTGCTGCAGGAGTTCCTGGACCTTAATGTGCACATACACCCGTATGAAAACACACTCAGCCTCTCATCTCTCTTTTTTTTTTTTTTTTACTGAAGACATAAAGTTAAGAATTTTACCTGGTCTGAAACGAGCTCCTCTGTCCTCTCCTCATGTCCAGAGTCTCCATTTGCCTCCTTTGGTCTGTGTCTGTGACACGTTTCAGATCCACTCAACCTAAAGTAGAGAAGGGCGGGGGGAGACGGTCACGTGTTTCAACAGACCGCTCATTTTACCACATTTCCCGCCAATTCGGCGGCTCTGATTGGCTGAGGGCTAACGCGGGAGTTTAAATGTAACATGTGGCGCGTAAGTTCAGTGGGCGGGACAGAAGACTGAATACCACGTGTTCAATCATGGCCGAATATCTCAGCAAGTCAAACAATCCGGCTTTAACCGATGTGTTTGATCAAAGAAGGACATAAAACACACAATCTGGTCATAAATATATAAAATATAAAAATAATATGTAAATATTTCTGCACAGTCAATCTTTACTTTTATAAAATACTAACCCTGACAAAAGAAAACAAACAATAAAACAAGAACAACCGCTTCTAACCTCAAATTATCTGGCAAACACTCATATATTTATAATATATGGCATATTTTTCATTAGTTTATCATTATTAATTTATTGTATGTATTACTGATCTGCTTTTGTGTGTGTGTGTGTGGTGATATAAAAAACAAAGATAAAGCTCTGATTTAGATTTTTAGATTAGACAGCCCTTTAAAAGCTATAAGTGTATTGAGGACTTTATCTCTCCACTAACAAACGTTAATGAAAACTACAACCAGAAGGTGGCAGTGAAGCACCAACAAGTCAGATCTTAGCAAAACTTTCTGACCAATGCACCATTAATAATTAGGCCAAAATATATTTAATAAAGAATACACATCATGTTTCTATGATAATAAAAAAAAAAAAAATGCATTTATGACTAAAAAACTACCGTATTCCACCGTATTGTAGATTTTTAATCTGGGGATTCGGACAAATTTATCAGATATTTTGCATTATTGAGACACAAGTAAAATCCCAGATGTTACTGATAAGAAAAATAAATGTAATCTTAAGACATTTGTGTCTGCTGTTCAGGTCCCTGGGTCTCAGGTTTGTGTTCTGTCCACTTCTCTGAATGAAACTGTGCATTACAGTGCAGTGTTTGACACCTAAAGAAAAGACAGCACATCTACAATTAATATTAAAGTGTGTGTGTGTGTGTTTGTAAAATCTATTACAACTACAGGAATAATACAAAACACATTAATAACAGTGAGGCAGATTATAGACAGAGATTTTTATTATTATTTCATGATAATTTAAAGAAAAGTGCTTCAAAGATGAAAAAAATAGGCAGAAAAATAGATACGAAGAAAACAACTGCAAACATCCACATTACTTTACAGTCACAGGTTTGCTCAGTTCAGTGTAACCAAATATATAAATGATCAAAATACTCATCAATAATTTTCTACTATTTCAATTAATTTTATAGACATTCTGAGGTATTTTCTTGGCTTTAATGTGATTTTGTGTTTATTAGGAGTCAGATGGAGGAAATAAACCGTAGCTATTCAGGAGGGGGATAAATAAATAAAGGCTATGTGAGTTATTAATGCATTAACATTTGTTTGTGTTATTGAGAACGATGGCGCAGACCTGGAAACAGATCTTTGAAGATCAGATTAAAAGTCCCTTCAGATCCATATTTAATGCTCTAGTCGCAGCTTATTCTGTCATTAGCTTCATTTGAACCTTTTAGCTGCATTTTTGTTTAGATGCATAAACTAACTACGCGTCATTGTGTATCTGTACGATATGGAGTGACAAGTTAAATCTAATCTGGTCGGTTTTTACTGTTGACGTGAAGATGTTCCTCAGTCCATTTAAAATAGAGCTTTTAAAAATGTTCATCACGGGATAAAAAGCTTTTACGTTATTAAATGTGGTAACAGCACCAGTAGAAATGTGTATTTTTGGCTCAGATGACAGTGTATTTGTCATCCAACCATAACAGCTAACTCTGCTGGAGGTGTCCGACGCCGTTCTCTGTGGTGACGGCCTCGTCTTTGTCTCCTTCATCTTCTCCTTTCCTCAGCATTCCCATTTCTTCATCTATTCTCTGTCTGCGCTTCTTGCAAATCCCTGTAAGAAGATGGAGACCAGTTTTCAGATGAACTGTACAACAACTCATCCTTCTGTAACCAGCAACTTTATGTTATTGGGGCCACGCACCGTTTTTTTTCCCTTATTAGTTATATATCAAAACGGGCGGTTGATAGGACTGTTGTGCCATTACTTTTCCTCTACAAAATACAATTTTGCATTGAAATGAATGGGACGGGTGAAAACAAAACAGAGAAAAAAGAAAAATCTATGGAGTTTTTTCCCCAAACGTCTACTGCTCAGGCAACCTTTCACCTAGAGACTTCATTTAAACATTAAACTGTGGACATGAGCCTTAGTTTTTGATCCACTGTTCGATGACCGTGATAATTGTTGGAGAAGGTTTGAGTTTATAAAATTTGGGTTTTTGTCGCGCTAGAGTGGATGATGTTCACTGAAATTGTCTTAAACTTTCTCTTTCCTCACACCTCCCGCCACAATTTACACTGTACCGACATGATTTTTCCCACAGCTGTAGACGAACTCGTTGTGTCTCTCACAATGTGCTCGTCAAAGCAGCGACACGTACGCAATTTAAACCCTGAGCCTCCGAGTGCGGTCACGTCTCTCTCTGCTCTCCATTGACTGTAATGCAATGACTTCCTGAGAGAAGGGACCAATGTTTTAAACTCGACGTGTCTTTAAAATATTTACTCCACTAAGACAAAAAACATATCGAAGTCTTCAGGAAGGTCTTAAAGACGCCCACGGTCTGCGTGTTTTTCTGATAGGAGCTACCGTTTGTCACAGTGAGCCTAAATGTGAGACCAGCACAGAGGGAGAAAATCGCCCAGCCAATCGTGCTTCCCGTCGTCACTGACAACCACCTCAAGTTGTCATGGCAACCTCCGACCCACAGGCCTGAGCCACAGTCGAGACCAATTCATTAATCGACTACTCCTCCTGCCGTTAATACAGCTGATCCCTGTCTCCCATAAATTTATGTTACAACAACACACACCAACACCTAACAAGCCCAACGAACAGGTCTTTGGAGGAAGGAGGAGTGTCCGGAGAAAACCCTCAGGGAGAACACGCAAGGTCCGGACCTTCTCGCTGGGAGGCATCAGCGCTAACCACCGAGCCACTGTAGCGCCCTTGAATTTCCTCAAAGTTTTTCTTTCAGGAAGGATCTGCAGTTGTTGGTGTTATATTTTTGTCTTATTGATCTGAGCCCCTTGAGATCAACTTGTTCTGAATGTGGCCCCTGAACTTCAAATGTAAAGCCTCAAGTAGCTTTAGCTGCTAAACACAGTCAAGTCTGACTATTAGATATAAAATAAAGTACAAGTTCATGTCTGTAACTCACCAGTCTCTCTGTTCTTCACCAGGACTCCAATGAAACCAAGAACAAGGACAAGGACACAAATACAGACACTAAGAATGATCCAGTGGTTTCTCTTCTCTACAGGACCTGAAAGAAATTAAACTCTTGAATTTAGAGAATAAACTCAAATGGAATTTAATTTAACAACACAATGTAGTTTGGAATAAAAGTTACATAGTTGTGCACGTCTCCACATATATAAATAAAGACCTACCGGACACAGCAGGGCTCATGACTCCGTATCCTGGAGGCGTCGTCATGGCGACATCCTCTCTCTTTGTCGTCATCTCTTGATCCTTCGTCACTGTTACAGATAAAACAAACTTTATTAACTTGCAGTTTTATCCACCTACACAGATCAGCCACATCATTATGACCACCTTTCTAATACTGTGTAGTTGTCCCTTGTGGTGTCTCATCAGAGAAGGACATGGGTCTTCTGAGGGGTCCTGTGGTGTGTGGCACCAACAACACAACGTTTGGAGTTCAGTAAACTTACCGTTAATGTTGAAAACAAAGCTGACGCTCAGGTTTGAGATGAAGCATTTGAAGAGTCCTGAGTCAGACTGCTGGACTGTGGGGATCAGTAGAGTCATCCGTCCTCTGGTCAGGTCCTCTTTAATCAGCTCTGCTCTGTTCTTGTATCGCTGCATCTGTTTCCACAGGATGATCCTTCCCACCTCGACGGGAGTAGACAAAGCGATTTGAGACATTTGGGATGTCCACTCTCCTCCAATCCAAGGGCCAAGTCCTCTAGGTTGATCTCTGGATTCATCCGACACTGTAGAGTCAAATTAGATCCTTCTGGTACTTTAATCAGCTGAATCTGGTCGATAATGAGACGTTTTTTCTGGGGAAACAAACGAGAAAAAAACAAATCAAAACACTTTGATCAGTTCATGTCAACCTGAGGATGAGGATGGTGTAAAACCTTTCTCTGTCACAAAGCTGAATCAAGAACAAAACAAATTCATCATATTTGTACATAAGCAAACTGTTACATGGTTATATAGTCATAATCTACAGACTCTATAAGTTACCCAGCCGTGCGCCATCCAAGACGTCTAGTAATCACAGAACCACATTAAAACCACAGCTGGTTTGCAAACCAAGAAGATACATCAGAATATATTTAAGACAAACATAAATAATACAAAATGGGTGGTGGAGAGTATTTAGATTTGTATTTTATTTGACAAATAAATATATTTACTTACACTGATCTGAACGCACCTGCAACTTAACGTATGTTAAGTAATGGATGTTTACAGGTTTATAAGTTAGTGACTCGTCTTGGATGAACTGTTTTTATCAATCAAACTTTTCATGACCAAGTCTATCAATCACATATTTTAGATCATTCTTTACATTATTGTATTCTGTGAAATCTGCCCAAACATCTGAGACTTTCTGGTCTCTACTGAACGGGTTTCTTGAAGGCCTTCTCTTGCTAGAAAGCGCTTTAACGATCTGAGCTAATTAATATTATATCGTCTCTAAAGTAATTCTCGATGTTTAAAAACTTCCAACGATAACACGGAGTCTATAAGGATTTATTTTCGCGTGCACACATTATTTCCAGCCCATACAGCAAAGACCTAAAACTGACAACTCCTAAGCTAAAGCTAATAGCCGCGCGTAAGAGCGAGTCAACACGGTAACGTTAAATGTTCACTTAAAAAAATAAAAAAGAATTAAAGCGTTAAACCGCACTCGTAACACACGTGATGCACAATAATAATAACACTAATGAGAAGTAATACCGATAATATTATGAACGCATACAAGTTGACGTCTTAGTGTTAAGTAATGGCGTCTTTTTAACTCAAACTCCGTTTAAACTTACCGTCGCCGGTCAACGAGCCAATAACGACAAAGGCGAACAATGTTGCTCCGTCCATTGTGAAAATAATGAAAAACTGATATAAAAAAAAAAACTAGGGTGATTAAAGTTTTTGGGACACTTCGGTACCGTGGAGTCTCCGCCTTGTTTTGTACGAAGCCTCCTTTAGACCGCTCGCGCTACTCAACGCGCAACACGAGATTCAGTTTTCCCGGAATCAGAAAGGAGCCAATCAGCGCGGACTTCCGGGACTGTGTCTGCTATTTTCTGCCGATTTTCTGCCTAAGTTACGCCGGTTTCTTCTCATCAAAATCATCTGATTTATGAAAAGTACAAGAAGGGTCCCGCCAGGAAACATTTTCACGGCTCAAAAAAAGTAAGTAGCTCGCCGGTGAAGGACTTTTTAGTGCGTTTTTAGACTATACGTTTAATTATTATTATTATTATTTTTTTTTTATTGAACAATTGGACCTACACACTCTCAAAGAGGATTACAATAAAATTCAGGAAGCAAGGCAGAAAACATAAATACTACAACGTCAAATAATATCCGATAATATCAGAAATCACAGTCTATACCCAGCGTGAGAGACATTTTGAAGTTTCGTCGCGAAATTGTGAAACTTTTTTTTTTTTTTTTTAAACATACTTTTTTATTATCTCATGTACATGACACGTATTTGTTTACAAATTCATCAGGCTTTAGCAATGTGTAAGTTATGGGAGCAGGGGAGCTACACGTAATAACGATGCGACAGTAGTAACAGTGACGTCATTAACTGCGACGACACCCTGGGTGTAGGAATAGCGCTCACTGTGTAGTGAAACCCTACAAAGCGAGTAGGGAGCTTTTTCAAATTCTACGAAACCAATCAGATTTTCACAAGTTTTTAATAAGACAAATGAGTCTTATATTTTAAATCATTTCACCCTCTATAAACGAAAAAGCTGGTATAACGCTATCCGTGTGTAACCCCCCTATAACGACCCCCATGTGGACATCTCTAGAGCTAAAGTTTGAAACATTCAACAACAGTGTTCACTGTGGGAATACTTTTATATGAATATATGTGGGTATATACTGACAGCCCTGACTGCACAAAAGCAACTTCTATACTAGCAATACATCTTCTTATACTACTATGGAAAACATATCCCTATTATTGGGTTATTTTTACACTTTCCACTTCTACTTTTCTGCCAAATGTTGCATTGCGTTGTGCATGTAACTGCACGAGAAAAAAGCTGATCCTAATCCACTAAGCTTGCACTTCTCCAGGCGCCAGGTATGCAAAAAAGGAAAACGTTCCGCCAAAATGTGACATGAATCCGTTGCACTAGAGTTTAAATGAATACAACTTAAGCATCGTCTCGTCATTGCATGTAGTGAGTGTGCTGCAGGAGTTCCTGGACCTTAATGTGCACATACACCCGAATGAAAACACACTCAGCCTCTCATCTCTCTTTTTTTTTTTTTTACTGAAGACATAAAGTTAAGAGTTTTACCTGGTGTGAAACGAGCTCCTCTGTCCTCTCCTCATGTCCAGAGTCTCCATTTACCTCCTTTTTTCTGTGTCTGACACGTTTCAGATCCACTCAACCTAAAGTAGAGAAGGGCGGGGGGAGAGGGTCAAGTGTTTCAACAGACCGCTCATTTTACCACATTTCCCGCCAATTCGGTGGCACTGATTGGCTGAGGGCTAACGCGGGAGTTTAAATGTAACATGTGGCGCGTTCAGTGGGCGGGACAGAAGACTGAATACCACGTGTTCAATCATGGCTGAATATCTCAGCAAGTCAAACAATCCGGCCTTAACCGATGTGTTTGATCAAAGAAGGACATAAAACACACAATCTGGTCATAAATATATAAAATATAAGAATAATATGTAAATTATTTCTGCAGTCAATCTTTACTTTTTATAAAATACTGACCCTGACAAAAGAAAACAAACAATAAAACAAGAACTCTAACCTCAAATTATCTGGCAAACACTCATATATTTATAATATATGCATATTTTTCATTAGTTTATCATTATTGATTTATTGTATGTATTTCTGATCTGCTGTGTGTGTGTGTGTGTGTGTGTGTGTGTGGTGATATACAAAACAAAGATAAAGCTCTGATTTTAGATTCTGAAGAGCAACAGCCCTTTAATGCTATAAGTGTATTGAGGACTTTATCTCTGCACTAACAAACGTTAATGAAAACTACAACCAGAAGGTGGCAGTGAAGCACCAACAAGTCAGATCTTAGCAAAACTTTCTGACCAATGCACCATTAATAATTAGGCCAAAATATATTTAATATAGAATACACATCATGTTTCCATGATAATAAAAAAAAAATGCATTTATGACTAAAATCTACCGTATTCACCGTATTGTAGATTTTTAATCTGGGGATTCGGACAAATTTATCAGATATTTGCAGTATTGAGACACAAGTAAAATCCCAGATGTTACTGGATAAGAAAAATAAATGTAATCTTAAGACACTGGTGTCTGCTGTTCAGTCCTGGGTCTCGGGTTTCTGTTCTGTCCACTTCTCTGAATGAAACTGTGCATTACACATATGGAACAACAGTTATTTTCATTGAAAGATTGAAGTCTTCTATGTAATTTTCGCACAAATTCATGCTGCAGACCGCTTTTGGCCCACAGGTCGTATGTTTGACACCTAAACAAGACAGCACATCTAAGTTTAATAAAAACACAGAAATATATATGGATATGTATTTATATAAATATACGACAAGACAGCGTCATCAATAACCATCCTGTAGCAGTTGCCGACTGTAAAATCTATTACAACTACAGGAATAATACAAAACACATTAATAACAGTGAGGCAGATTATGAATAGATTTTTTTTATTGTTTCATGATATACACGTAACAATAACATAGAAACAAAAGAGACAGTTTTCCCCCAATTTATTATCAGTGCTGTCCCTCTGTCTTATAGCAGATACCTGGCGATGGCCCATCATATTATAATCAAACTAATGACATTATGATCAGACATATCATTGTATCTAGGGGCGGGCGATATGACGATATTAAATCGTGAACGATTACGTGAAGAAGATCGTGGGATCGTCGAGGGCACATTCTAGAAATTGCAGATCTATGCTTATGCACCGACGTGCCAGACGTATCACGTCATCAACCTGACCGACCAATCATAGCGAATTACGGGCAGTGACGCGCTTTCTTACCCGCCTCCGTGTTAATGTGTGTAGCGGTAGCCGCATGGAGCCACGTTTGAAAGCCAAACGGAGTAAAAAATAAATAAAAATAAATAAAATAAATAAAATAAATAAATAAAATCCACTTCCATTATTTGGAGTTGGTTTCGCACGTCGAACCTGTTCAATCATTTGAAGAGGAATCGTCCCAAACAATATGCTGAGAGCCAAACAGCGAGGGGTCCGGCGGCACCGGCACCGCAGGCGGAGGCAGCAGCTAGCGTAAGACCAAAACAGTCAACAATAACACAGGTGTTTAACAAAGGCAACTCCCTATGACAAGTCAAGCAAGCGATGGAAAGAGGTAACAGAAGCAGTTACCTTTCAACTTGCAAAAGATATGGTACCGTTCAACAGTAGAAAACTTTCTGTTACTACTTTTGCAAGAGTGCACTTTATTAGAATGTTGTTGTTGTTTACCTTAAACTTGATTGTTTGCACATGCAGGCAAAACGTCGACTACTTAAAATCTATTAAGAAAGGTTCTTTGGACTAAATTGTCTGTTTTTCATTTTTCAATTTAAGATCGTGATAAAATCGAAATCGTGATTTTATTTAAAAAAAAAAAAAAATCGTGATATGATATTTTTGCCATATCGTCCACCCCTAATTGTAACCAATACAATCTCATCACATTATGGCCATTCTGCTCGCTCCTTTTTCATTTATCTTCTTCTTAGCGCATCGCAGGCTTTAAAATTATATGACCACATCAACCATCACAGCTGACCCTGCTGGAGCTTCGACACCGTTCTCTTTGGTGACGTCCTCGTCCTTGGGTCCTTCATTTTCTTGTGTCCTCAGCGTTTCCATCTCAAACGTGTTTTCTTCATCTGCTGTCCCTCTGCACTTATTGCCAATCCCTGTAAAGAGATGGAGACCAGTTTGATGTAAGAACTGGAAAATCTGCACATTTTTAAATGATGTCGTCTTTTTCCAGCTGAACAACAACTCATCTCTATAACATCACAATGTCCAGTTAAAATGTAAAAGTCTGTAACTCACTGATCCCTCTGTTCTTCACCAGGACTCCAATGATGAAACCAAGAACAAGGAGGAAATAAATACAGACACGAAGAATGATCCAGTGGTTTCTCTTCTCTACAGGACCTGAAAGAAATTAAAAACTTGAATTTAGAGGAATAAACTCAAATGGGATTTAATTCAACACCACAATATAGTTTGGAATAAAAGTTACATAGTTGTGCACGTCTCTGCATAAATAAATAAAGACCTACCAGACACAGCGGGGCTCATGACTCCGTATCCTGGAGACGTCGTCGTGGCGACATCCTCTCTCTTTGTCGTCATCTTCGTCACTGTTACAGATAAAATACAAACTTTATTAATTTGATCCACCTACACAGACCAGCCACATCATTATGACCACCTTTCTAATACTGTGTAGTTGTCCCTTGTGGTGTCTCATCAGAGAAGGACATGGGTCTTCTGAGGGGGTCCTGTGGTGTGTGGCACCAACAACACAACGTTGTCGCCATTAAAGCCAAGTTCAGACTACACGGTTACAGCCCAGTCGGCTGTTCATCGACTGGTTTTTGCTGTCCTCCCCCAAATCGGGGTACGGCATGTGTCTGCTTGAGAAGACCAAGAATTTTGTCCGCTTGGCTTCAGTGTGAAGCTAATTTACACCATGATGTTTGATGTAAATAGACAAAAAGTTTTGGTCTACTCCCATTAGACTCATTCAGACTTGAATCGGTCCATATGAGATAATGATAATAAAATATTACAGGAACACAAACAGGGGGGAAAAAAATTATAAAAATAAATTAAAGCAGTGTCTAAAAGATAAACAAACAAACTCCCCAGTGCCTCCAAACGTTGGAAAAATACATGTTACTGCTCCCACAATTATCAATGGACACGCAAAGGAGAATTGGCTCTACGTTATGTCTGGGAAATTGCACTGTGGAATCCTGGCGTGAACTGTGCATGCGTGGCTGTGTTTATATACAGCTTGTATAGCGATATGGCAGCACACTAGAAAGGCCGCGAGATCCGCGAGCTGCTCTGCATCCATGAAGAGGAGATTCAGGGGCAGATATCGGGCTCTGTGCAGGACACAGTGATTTATTGTAATATCAGCAGCATTTTGAAAGAGCGGGGGTTTGACCGGTTCATTCTTCAGGTCATCAAACTGAAAGCGTTAAAAAATACTGATAAATGAAAGGATGAGCAGGAGCGGCATTTAAATGTGTAATGGTGACATTGTCAACGCAATGATGTACAAGAGGGATGACAAACAGGCACACAGCGGTAGGTCAGACCAGGGACTTCTGGCAATGTGAAAGCAAATCAAAGACGAGTGGACACGGGTGTGAAAATCCTGCGTCAAGCCACTTCTTTCGATGTGAATGTGGTATAGCATGCCCAGCCGAGTCATGGTGACGTTAAAAGTGGCATGTTTTAAATGCCACAGTCTACCTGAGTATTGTTGCTGACCATGTCCATCCCTTTATGACCACAGTGGACCATCTTCTGACGGCTACTTCCAGCAGGATAATGCACCATGTCACAAAGCTCATATCATCTCAAACTGGTTTGTGGAACATGACAATGAGTTCACTGTGCTCCAATGGCCTCCACAGTCACCAGATCTCAATCCAACAGACCATCACCTTTGGGATGTGGTGGAACGGGAGATTCTCATCATAGATGTTCAGCCAACAAATCTGCAGCGACTGTGTGATGTTATCATGTCAATATGGACCAAAACCTCTGAGGAATGTTTAAGATAGTTCTGAAGGAAAAAGGGGGTTCAACCTTCTACTAGCAAAGAGGCCAGTGAGTGTAGTTTGGAACAATAAATATAGTTGTACGTGTCTCTACATATATAAATAAAGACCTACCAGACACAGTGGGGTTCATGGTTCCGTATCCTGGAGACGTCGTCATGGCGACATCCTCTCTCTTTGTCACTGTCACTGATAAAATATAAATATTTTAATAAAAATATTTTATCCACCCACACAGATCAGCCACATCATTATGACCACCTTTCTAATACTGTGTAGTTGTCCCTTGTGGTGTCTCATCAGAGAAGGACATGGGTCTTCTGAGGGGGTCCTGTGGTGTGTGGCACCAACAACACAACGTTGTGAGTTCAGTAAACTTACCGACAATGTTGAAAACAAAGCTGACGTTCAGCTTAGGGATGAAGCATTTGAAGCGTCCTGTGTCAGACTGCTGGACTGTGGGGATCAGTAGAGTCATCCGTCCTCTGGTCAGGTCCTCTTTAATCAGCTCTGCTCTGTTCTTGTATCGCTGCATCTGTTCCACAAGATAATCTGTCCCACCTCGACGGGAGTAGACAAAGCGGTCTGAGTCAGGTGGGATGTCCATTCTCCTCCAGTCCAAGTTGAAGTTTGTTAGGTTGATCTCTGGATCAGTTTGACACTGTAGAGTCAAATTAGATCCTTCTGGTACTTTAATCAGCTGAGTCTGGTTGATGATGACACGTTTTTCTGGGGAAACAAACCAGAAAAGTTCAGTTTGATCAGTTCATGTCAATCTGAGGATGAGGATAAAACCTTCCTCTGTCACAAAGCTGCATCAAGAACAAAAGAAACTCATTTGGTAAATAATCAAACTTGTAGAGTCATAATCTAAGGTCTTTCCTTCCTGCCGCTATTTGGCTCCAGAATGATCACTTGTAATATGTGCAACACTATTACTCCTCATGGTTTACTTAATACTTACTCTGTATTGTGCACAATCCTGGGCGTCTGTTATATATGTTTGCAAGTCAATACTGTAGCTTTGTCACACAATACTTTTTGTTACAACCCAATTTTTGTTGCAATTCATTACTTTTTGTATATATGCCCATACTAGTAATATTCTACTCTCTTTCTTCTTGTTACTTTTCTGCACCATGTAAGCCAGGGGTGTCAAACTCATTTTAGTTCAGGGGCCACATACAGCCCAATTTGACCTCAAGGGGGCGGAGCCAGTTACCCAATAGCTTATTAGCTGGTAAATAACGACAACTCCAAATGTTTCCCTTTGCTTTAGTGCAAAAAAAGTACAGATACATGTAATGAACAACTGTGAAATTTCTTATTTAGTCAAAAATTTTCAGCTAATATCTTCAGTGTAATTTTTGCAAATTCATCCCACGGGCCAGATTGGACCCTCTGGCGGGCCGGTTTTGGCCCCTGGGCCTTATGTTTGACACCCCTGATGTAAGCTGTTGCAAACTTGCACTTTCCCCATTATGTGACAAATAAAGGTTTTTTTCCTATTCCATTCAATTTGGCCGTTCAGTTCATCATCTGTTCTTGTACCGACTGTATTTCCACATTTGTTTTTAAATGAACGCTTCCCACACTGGGACGTCCTGTGTTAAAGAAATGTACATAAATTTACGCTTTTTTTTTTGTTTGCCGCTCATATTTCCCCCCCTCCACAAATCTTGCAATAGTATTTGTGGTCTTTAACTCCTCTACTTGCATTCCTACTTTGTTTTTAGCAGTTTTAGTGACAATAAACAAACAAGCAGCACAGAGCAAACTATAAGCTAAAGCTAAAGCTACGTAGCCACGATTTATGACGAGTCAACACGTTAAATGTTCACCAAGAAACGTTAAAGCAACGCAAAACCACACTCACAGCGCGTATAAAGCACAAAAATATTCGTTTTAATAATAATACTAATAATAATAATAATAATAATAATGAATGAAAAAGTCGGTACGCGACGACTAATGGCGTCGACAACTTACCGCCGGTCGAAGAAGCAACAATGACCAAAGCGAACAATGTTGTCACGGCCATTGTTAAACTAATAACGTAGAAGAACTAAGTAAAACGTGATAAACCTACGCTACCAAGCGTTTCTTTACGGAACACAGTGGACTTTCTCGCATCCACGGTGGACTTTCTCAACTTCAAGCTTCGCGCGGACAACATCCGAACAGGATGGTGACGTATGAGGGCGGAGCATTGCGGAACAGGATGGTGACGTATGACGTATTAAAAAGGTTAAAAAGGTTCAGGAGAGCGGACTAATGAACCTAAAAGACCTATCAAAATAAAAGCTTAGAGATGGGCGGTTGCGCTTCTTCCCGTGCACAATGCACATACATGTCTGGATGTCTGGATGGATGGATGGATGGATGGATGGATGGATGACTTTATTCATCCCCGAAGGGAAATTAGGTTGTCACAGCAGTCCGGTATTATTTGGGTACAATAAAAAAAAAATATACAATACAATAAAATACTGAAAGGCAAAGGTAAAAACACAGAATAGGATAAGGAGACTTAGAAAACACAAGATACATAGGTGGATAAGGTGCAGTGGCAGGATGAGGGCAGTAGTCCTGGTGATATGATGGTAGTGTTGTAAATAAACAGTATATAGTATATACTACAGTAGTATAGTATGTAATATAATATAATATAATATTATAATATAATATAATATAATATAATATAATATTATAATATAATATAATATAATATAATATAATATTATAATATAATATAATATAATATAATATAATATAATATAATATAATATAATATATAATAGAGCATATTATGGTAATAAAAGTAAGTAAGTAATATACCAGCACTATAAACGAATACAAATGAAGCATGTGCTCATCATTGCATGTAGAAGCGTAATGTGCACATACATCCGAATGAAAACACACTCAGCCCCTCATCTCTCTTTTTTTTACTGAAGATATAAAGTTAAGAGTTTTACCTGGTGTGAAACGAGCTCCTCTGTCCTCTCCTCATGTCCAGAGTCTCCATTTACCTCCTTTGGTCTGTGTCTGTCTGACCTCGTTTTAGATCAACTCAACCTAAAGTAGAGAAGGGCGGGAGAGGGGTCACGTGTTTCCGCAGACATCTTTACCACATTTCCCGCCAATTCGGTGGCTCTGATCGGCTGAGGGCCAACGCGGGAGTTTAAATGTAACATGTGGCGAGTAAATTCAGTGGGCGGGACAGAAAACTGAATCACACGTGTTCAATCATTGGCTGAACATCAAGTCAAACAATCCGGCCTTAACCGATGTGTTTGATCAAAGAAGGACATAAAACCCACAATCAATAAAAATAATATGTAAATTATTTCTGCACAGTCAATCTTTACTTTTTATAAAATACTGACCCTGACAAAAGAAAACAAACAATAAAACAAGAACAACCGCTTCTAACCTCAAATTATCTGGCAAACACTCATATATTTATAATATATGCATATTTTTCATTAGTTTATCATTATTAATTTATTGTATGTATTACTGATCTGCTGTGTGTGTGTGGTGATATAAAAAAACAAAGATAAAGCTCTGATTTTAGATTTTTAGATTAGACAGCCCTTTAATGCTATAAGTGTATTGAGGACTTTATCTCTCCACTAACAAACGTTAATGAAAACTACAACCAGAAGGTGGCAGTGAAGCACCAACAAGTCAGATCTTAGCAAAACTTTCTGACCAATGCACCATTAATAATTAGGCCAAAATATATTTAATATAGAATATACCTCATGTTTCCACAATAATAAAAAAATAAATGCATTTATGACTAAAATCTACCGTATTCACCGTATTTCTGTATTGTAGATTTTTAATCTGGGGATTCGGACAAATTTGTCAGATATTTGCATTATTGAGACACAAGTAAAATCCCAGATGTTACTGGATAAGAAAAATAAATGTAATCTTAAGACATTTGTGTCTGCTGTTCAGTCCTGGGTCTCAGGTTTGTGTTCTGTCCACTTCTCTGAATGAAACAGTGCATTACAGTGCAGTGTTTGACACCTAAAGAAAAGACAGCACATCTACAATTATATATATATGTGTGTGTGTGTGTGTGTGTGTGTTTGTAAAATCTATTACAACTACAGGAATAATACAAAACACATTAATAACAATGAGGCAGATCATAGACAGAGATTTTTTATTATTATTTCATGATAATTTAAAGAAAAGTGCTTCAAAGATGAAAAAAAAAAATAGACAGAAAATAGATACGAAGAAAACAACTGCAAACATCCACATTACTTTACAGTCACAGGTTTGCTCAGTTCAGTGTAAACAAATATATAAATGATCTAAATACTCATCAATAATTTTCTAATATTTAAATTAATTTTAAAGACATTCTGAGGTTTTTTGTTGGTTTTAATGTGGTTTTGTGTTTAGTAGGAGTCAGATGGAGGAAATAAGCTGTAGTTATTCAGGAGGAGGATAAATGTGCATCAGAGCAGTAGTTAGAGATAAACTGGTCCCTGAGGAGTTCAGGATTTCTCCCTGTAACATAACAACTCCTGAAAATCTCTAAAGCAGCAGCAGCAGAAGAACTGGAAACAGATCTCTGAAGATAGAGTTCATAACTGTGTGAGATTTAATACTTTAGTCTCAGCTTATTCCCTGTCATTAGGTTAAACTAACTACACGTCATTGTGTATCTGTACGATATGGAATGACAAGTTAAATCTAATTTGGTCGGTTTTTACTGTTGATCCGAGTTATGAAGATGTTCATGTGAGTCAACTTGTAACGTATCCGTCCTCAGTCCATTTAAAATAGAGCTTTTAAAGACGTTTATCACAGGATAAAAAGCTTTTACGTTATTTAGTGTGGAAACAGCACCAGTAGAAATGTGTGTTTTTGGCTCAGATGACAGTGTATTTGTCATTCAACCATCACGGACGTTCTCTGCGGTGACGTCCTCGTCTTTGTCTCCGTCCTCGTCTCCTCAGTGTTTCGGGGTTTTCGTCACCAACTCTCAAATTCCTGTAAGACGATGGATTAATTACAGATTAATTGACTGGTTCATCTCCGTTAGTTTAATGCAGTGCTATTTACACGGGGTATTGTTCCAGTTTGAGTTCCATAAACGTGTCTCATTGAATATTTCTGTCCCCATTAATCGTCTAAACCAAAACCAGTTGTTGGTTTTCACCATGAGGACAGTTAAGTGAAGATCTGGTTCTGTACAGGGTTGTTTATTAAATAATGCTGCACTTCACTGCTTTTGGGCAGAAACCTTTTATCTCCATATTTCAGCTTGTGTTTTTCACATGAATGTACATTCATACATCTACAAGAGTCACGCGAAAGTTGTGAAAATAGCAGATCCACCACATTAACACATTGTGAGCTTGTAGATCGGCTATTTTCACCAATAATTACAATAATAAAGGAACGATTTTAGACAAACTGACCTCCTAAGGAGAATGCATGAAGATAAAGTGGTAACAGTGGAATCAATGTTCATTACTCCAAAACAGCCAAGAACAAAAACAATCTTACTTGTCGGGAATTTTAACTTTATCTCTGTGAATTTGCTAAAGTGGAATAAACATACACATGACGGTCACTGAATGTAAAACATGGCTGAACATGCTGCTAACGTTGCATTAGCTGCGTGCTGCTCATTTAGACACATGGGGAACAGCTACACGTCTGAAATGCTACATTTTCCTCCATGTTTCAATATATATGACAACGTGTTTTTTTATACCTGCCTGGCTGAAAAAATCCCTGCATGTTCCACACACAACAGTAACACACACACTTAAGCTAATGAACGACGTTAGCGCAACCAAGCTAACTTTAGCCTGATGTTAGCAACCCATTTCCGCAATAACGGAGCAATATAGCGCGTTACTAACTATGCACTCACCACGGCCACTGACGATGATGGTCACGGCATTTGTGAACTAATCCCCCCCCCCACAGATGTGCAGCCCATACACTGAATCTAATTGCAAACAATGAAACTGACAAATGGGTTGATTAGATGCCATTTTCCTGTGGCAAAATGTGCAGCACTGTGGACAAAGGCCGTGGAAAGGTCAGTGGAAAACAAGCTCATCGTTCCCACAGTGACACGTTGGAACTCGTTCTATGATGCGTATCAGTCAGTGCGTTTACACGCACGTGAAAAACAAAAACAAATTATTGCCTTAATTGGACTATAACAGTAGAACTTAAGTTAAATGCAAACGTTACTCAGATTGTAAAAGCTCATAGCCACAAGTTAACAGCATTGAATTATTTAATTCAAATCGTGATAATTTATTTTGTATAATGCGACGGATGTTTTTTATTTTCAAGAATGTGATAATTAAATTGGCTTTCAGCACAGACAAACATCACACATATCACCTGCCGCTCCTTGGTTCTTCATTCACACACACATCGCTCGCGCTAATTATGCTAGAAAACGAAAAAAGAAACTGTTGTTTGCTTATTTTCCTATCGACTCCGATACGGCGCCGTATGTTCAACGCGAAAGTCATAATCGATCGAAACTGCTTCACTGCCGCACTGCTGCTGCATCGTGACATGAGTATTGCACAGGCACATTTCTAACGGTTTTCTGAGTAGTGGGCGTACCAGCATATTCTGATGTCAAACAGAGCCCCCGCTATTCAAAATGTCCTGTTAAAAAGGTGCATCAGCAAAACCCACAACACTGTTTCACTGAAACAATGATGCATATCGATGCTCCAGATTTTACTGTACCACAAAACCTGAAAATACTCTTCACTGGTTATTGATTTGAAACTGCTAAAATCTTTGTAGGTGCAAGTCTGACTATTAGATGTAAAATAAAGTACATGTTCATCACAATGTCCAGCTAAAATGTAAAAGTCTGTAACTCACTAATCCCTCTGTTCTTCACCAGGACTCCAATGATGAAACCAAGAACAAGGAGGAAACAAATACAGACACCAAGAGTGATCCAGTGGCTTCTCTTCTCTACAGGACCTGAAAGAAATTAAACTCTTGAATTTAGAGGAATAAACTCAAATGGGATTTAATTTAACGACACAACATAGTTTAGATTAATAACTTTATTCCAAACTATAGTGAAATAAATAAAGACCTACCAGACACAGTGGGGTTCATGACTCTGTATCCTGGAGACGTCGTCATGGCGACATCCTCTCTCTTTGTCGTCGTCTCTTCGTCCTTCGTCACTGTTACAGATCAAATACAAACTTTACTAATGTACACAGATCAGCCTTAACATTATGACCACCTTTCTAATACTGTGCAGGTCTCCCTTGTGCTGACTCATCAGAGAAAGACAATAATGATGAGAATGAAACCTCAACACTGAACCCTCCAGCACCGAGCACAGACTGGACCCACAAAACGGGATGGAAAGGACGAGGAGGGGAAACACATCAAACAAACCCTCAAGACGGGCGGATATCCCACCTCAAAAAAGATAGGACAGGAAGGACAGGGGACATGAGGAGCACAGCAGGAGGAAGAACATCGTCCATTCCCCAGAAACTGGTCCAGAGAGGACAGATGGTCTATGTCCAAGTGGAAAAACCTTCTCTAACCAGAGGAGGTGGACTGAGATTTAATTTACCATCTATTTACAGTTCAGTTTTGACTTCTATCCACAAGAAGTTTCAACGACATTCACACCGTGAGACTGGAGGCTCCCACTGACAATCACTACGTTTACATGCACGTGAAATAAAAAAAACAACAAATTATTGCCTTAGTTGGACTATAACTGGACAACTTAAGTTAAATGTAAACACCGACTAAAATCTGAGGGGGGGGGGGGCCGAGACACCACATTAAAATAATTAAAAACAGGCTGGATAAACAAATCAGTGTCTTAGATGATTTATCTTCTATCTCTTAACGGCAGCTAATTAACCAGCCGTTGTGGAACTAGTGGCACCAGTTTCTGGTCAAGGAAGTTTCTGACTCACATTGTTTTTTTTACAAATTTAAACCTCAACCTCAGAACTGAAGAAGCGACTCGGACGAATCTTCAAGAAAATTCTACAAGTCCAGTTGCCTTTTTTGGATTCTGAGGGGGTCCTGTGGTGTGTGGCACCAACAACACAACGTTGTGAGTTCAGTAAACTTACCGACAATGTTGAAAACAAAGCGGACGTTTAGCTTTGGGATGAAGCATTTGAAGTGTCCTGAGTCAGACTGCTGGACTGTGGGGATCAGTAGAGTCATCCATCCTCTGGTCAGGTCCTCTTTAATCAGCTCTGCTCTGTTCTTGTATCGCTGCATCTGTGGATGAGGATGATCCTTCCCACCTCGACGGGAGTAGACCATGCGGTCTGCGACGTTTTTGATGTCCACTCTCTTCCAGTCCAAGGTGAAGTCCTTTAGGTTGATCTCTGGATCAATTTGACACTGTAGAGTCAAATTAGATCCTTCTGGTACTTTAATCGGCCGAGTCTGGTTGATGATGTGACGTTTTTCTGGGGAAACAAAACAAAACAAACAAACAAAAAAAAAAAAACAGTTTGATCAGCTCATGTCAACCTGAGGATGAGGATGGTGTAAAACCTTCCTCTGTCACGAAGCTGCATCTTTTATCTGGATATTGTTCCACGACTAACGTAAGCCACCCACCCTCTCAGCCAGATATTATACTGCAATAAGAATTAAAAAAAAAAAGAGACCAAACAGAAACTCCATTTCAACACGGACGCCCAACTTCTAGAGGCCGTGCCAATAGAAAGCGACACATTACGCCCACGGTAGCCACAACACAACACATCATCCTGTGACACTCCCTGCTGCACTGCCTCCAGTTAAAACCGAGAAAACGATCACAGAAATGATTATCGTAATCCTTCCTCGAGTGAGTACAGTTTTCTTCCATAAGAAACTGGGGGAAACTCTGACAGGAAGTCATCTGACAGACTCAAAGCCACAACTGAATGAGAGGACGTTTCTGAGAGTGAACAGCTTGCGTGATAGGCGGCTCACAGGGCAACAGCTTCAAGCACAGCTTAATAGTAGTCGTAGTGAGCAAGTCTCCATTTCAACTGTGAAGAGAAGACTTGGAGCTGCAGGTTTGACAGGACGAGTTGCAGCCAAGAAGCCATTGCTCATCAGAATCAGAATCAGAATTACTTTATTGGTCCCAGGGGGAAATTACTTTTCGTTACAGCAGCTCCAACCCAAAGTGGACCAGTGTTTAGAACAAAGCACAATCAGAATAAGTAAGAGAATGTAAAAAATATAGGAAATACATATATAACCATATGTACAAGTATAAGAGAAGTGAACCTGTGTTATGAGTTATTTCTCTACAGAGAAAAAATGACTGCACATGGTGAGATGTCAGAATAAGACGAAGAGGCTCTCCTAGGCCACGAAACACCACCATTGGGCTACTGATGACTGGAAGAAGATACTATGGGCTGATGAATCACACAGGATCTTTGTACGACGTCGAGTAGGCGAGAGGATGGTTCCACAGTGTGTGACATCACTGTCAAACATGGAGGAGGAAGTGTGATGGTCTGGGGCTGTTTTGCTGGATCCAGGGTTGGTGACTTGTACAGAGTGAACGGACCCTTGAACCAAAACGGCCACGACAGCATTCTGCAGCTCCATGCAAGACCCTCTGGTATGTGCCTAGTTGATCAGAGGTTCATTCTACAGCAAAATAATGACCCAAAACACAAGTCCAAGCTATGTCAGAACTACCTCAGGAAAAAACAACAAGATGGTAAGCTTGAAAACATGGAGTGGCCAGCACAGTCTCCAGACTTAAACCCCATCGAGCTGGTTTGGGATGAACTGGACAGAAGAGTGAAAGTCAAGCAAACTTCAAGTGCCACACATTCATGGGAACTTCTGCAACAGACTTGGGAAGAACTTTCTGAAGAATATTTGATTTCTATTGTAGAAGGAATACCACGAGTGTGTTCAGCTGTTTTATCCACCAGAGGTGGCTATTTTGATGAGTCTAAAGTTTGGATACATTTTGGTCTATAAATTGATTTCATGATGTCTTTTTCAACTCAAATTGCTTATTTTTTCTATGCTTTAATTTCAGATAAACACACAATAAACTGAATAATTTTCAGTAAAAAAAAAAAAAATGGGGAAAGTGCAGTGTTCTAAAACTTTTGACTAGTGTGTGTATATATATTTATATTTGTGTGTTTTTATTACATTTAAACGTGCTGTCTTTTCTGTAGGTGTCAAACATGCGGCCTGTGGGTGTGAATTAGTGTGAAAATTACAAAGAAAACTTTGATCTCTCTGTGGAAATAACCAGAGCATCACAGCACAGAAGACAAAACTAGAAATCCATCACGATTCATTTACTCTTTTAAATCCTATAACAAATCATAGCAACACACTTCCAGCTTCTAGATGTGAACAGTTTGCTGGCTTCTTTTATTTACTTTTATTTTCAGGGAGAAAATAACCAAACTTAGGTCTGGTATCTGTAAGCAAAACCAACACACTGAACCTTTATCAACAGCCTGTATACGACGTGACGAATGTTTGGACCTGGTTGATGCCGACTCTAAAGACCTGAAACCTTCCTTTTTTTTTTTTTTTTTTTTTTTTTTTTTTTAAAAAAAAGAGTTTTAATTCAGTATCTGGTGACGTTAAAACTGCTTTAGTTATTTTAATAACCTGGACATTTTATCTCGCAGCAGCTACAGACCAATTTCTAACCTCCCATTTTGAAGCAAGATTTTAGAGAAACTTGTTACGTCTTTAAACTCACACACCAAATTAGAAATGTATATCAGAACAAACCCACAGTTACAGTTCTGGTAGATTCCTTTACCAGATTAAGTGAGTGGGTTGGTTTCTTTTTTTTTTTTTTTAATTATCTCTAGAGAGATTATGAGATTATCTGTGGGGTACCACAAGAATCAATTGTATATATATATATGCTACCCCTGGAGACACGGCGTCTCCTTCTACAGGATATAACGTGGACTAAACCCAAGTCAAGAGGCGAGAAACCTGGTGAGTGACATTTGACTCCGATTTTAATTTTAAACCACACAAACGTTCCGTCAAAAAATTGTAATATTCTAACGTTTCCCTCCCTGAGCAACACAGAGAGACTAACGCACACTTTTATAACTTAACTCTTAACACTCTTACATGTAGGCTAAAATCCCATCTCTCTTATTAGTCATTTTATTCTAGTCTACAGTTTTATAGTTTTTCTGTTTTACTTGCTATTTTATCCTTATACACACACACACACACACACACATACATATCATATATATATATATATATATATTTATATGGGTATTAACTGACTGTTTTATATAGAACTATGGGAAAACAATTCCCTACTATTGGGTAACTAGTTTAACTTAATCCTCTTAGATAAAAAAAAGTAAAAAGTTAAATATGACATGAGTTTGCTGGACTAGACTTTAAATGAATACAAGTGAAGCTTCTTCTCATCATTGTAGTTCCTGAACCTTAATGTGCACATACGCCTGAATGAAAACACACTCAGAAGATATAAAGTTAATAAAATAGAAAGTTTTATCGCTTACTGTTATTTTTATTCCTATACCTCATAGTTTTACTTTATTATTCAACCGTTTTTCGCAAACAAATGAAAAGAGTCAATTACTGAATGGTGCGTCCTCGCCAAATGAGTAAAACATGGAGGGCATGTCTCCTGGTTTACATGAAACGTGGTGGACAAACAGACGGAGACAGTTTCCTCCAGTTAGACTGATTCATCTCCACTCGCATTGTGAACTTATTTTATACCAAACATAACAGATGATCTTTTTGTGACAAGTTACTCCCCTTTCTCAGTTTCAGAGAAAGTATCAGGCAAGTTTCTGTCTGTGTCACATCTGTATGAATAATTAATTAGTTCCATTCTGTCTGGAGCTGTAGTAGTGGGATTAAACCAATAAATAAACATAACAAACTTTATTAGGAGCAGTGAAGAAGGTGCAGGTTAGTGTTTTATCCCGAATAAAACATGGAGGGACACGCTCTTCACTTTAACGTAGAGATAAAGCCTATTTAGATTAGATTAAATCAGGACATTTCTAACGCAAACACAGAGTTTATAAAGGATTTATTACAGCGTCCATACAAAACAGTCCCGAAACTAAAAAAAAAAACAAAAAAAAAAAAAACAGATCTAAGCTAAAGCCAATTTAGTCAAGGAGCGACGACTGACACAGAGTCAACACGTTAAAAGTTCACTAAGTTAAAGGAGTGTAAAACCACACTCACAGCGCGTATAAAGCACGATAATATGAATAATGTTGTAATAATAATAATAATAATAATAATAATAATAATAATAATAACAGTAATAAATGCAGAGACGCGGGGGCGTCGGTGTCTAAATAATCTAATCGCGCCGTTTTAAATCAAACTCCACAAACTTACCGACTCCGGTGAACGAGCCAAAAATGACAAAGCGAGCAATTTTGTCACGTCCATTGTTAAAACAGTACAAAATTAATACAAACTGCGAGGAAACAAAAGTTATGGTCACACTTGGCTTCGCAAATACGGCACAGAGGCGCCGCGCTCAACCACAGATCAGGGAACGAGATTTCGCTCAAATCAAACGAGATTTAGTTCTGCGGGAACTCTGGCAGCCAATCAGAATGAGACGATTACTTCCGGGTTCTTCGCGCGGAAACGACCGTCTGGGGAGGCGTGTTGTTTGGCTTTTATACTGTGTTTAAACTCATAAATTCTGCCAATACGAAATAAAAAAATAAAACAAAAATTCATGAAGCGACTTTTAACGTTTTTGAACGCAAATGTCATTTTTGATTTGCTAACGTTCGACTCTCCATAAGAAAAGACTGTTTTATTATTAATTTGATTGTAATACTTGCTAAAAGAAATATCCACAAAACAAACATCGATTTTTCAAGTCTTATATTCAAACCATTTCAGCCTCAATATAGAAAAATGGCAGGACTCCATCCCCATCTGCGCGTCTCTACAGCTGAATATTCAACAGGATCACTCTGATTATGTAAACGTGTCGTTTGCTGTCGTTATGTTCTACTAAATATATTAACATTTATTAAGATAAGTGCCCACTGTTGGGTTATTGTATCCTTGTATATGAATGTGTGCGGGTACAAAACGTTACCGAGTGTCCACGCTGCACATAGCAACTATATACTGGCAATACATCCTCACATACTGTTAACACTTCCCTATTATTACTGGGTTAGTTTTACTTTGGTACCAAATGTTGCATTGCGTTGCACACGCAACTGCACGAGAATAAAGCTGATCCTAATCCACAATGATTTGCACTTCTCCAGAAAAGAAAGAAGCTCCATGAATGCAAAAAAAAAAAAAGTAAAACGTTTTTTCCAAAATTGAGACACGAGTTTGTTGCACTAGAGTTTAAATGAATAAATGAAGCATCGTCTCATCATTGCATGTAGTCAGTGTGCAGCACGAGTTCCTGAACCTTAATGTGCACATACACCCGAATGAAAACACACTCAGCCTCTCATCTCTCTTTTTTTTTTTTTTACTGAAGATATAAAGTTCAGAGTTTTACCTGGTGTGAAACGAGCTCCTCTGTCCTCTCCTCATGTCCAGAGTCTCCATTTACCTCCTTTGGTCTGTGTCTGTCTGACCCAGTTTTAGATCAACACTACATTAGGGCGCAGCCGGGAAGGGGGGGTCACGTGGGGATCTCCCGCCATTAAACTGAGGACTAACGCGGGAGTTTACATGTAATATTTGGCGCGTAAAGTCACTCGGCGGAACATTAGACCCTGAGTCACACATGTTCAGTCAGTGGCTGAACATTAGAGACGGGACGTGTCGGGACGAGTCTCTGGAGCCTGTTTCACTCTATTAAAGCAAAGTGCTTCGAAACACTGAGTTGAAGTTTGTATCCTATACAGACAAGGCTTGAATCGCGTCTGTGTGATCACATGACCGATGACGTTTGAAGCTTCTTCGTAAGAAACACCGGAAGTGGCGCGACTTCATTCATTAAAATGAGTCGCAAAATGCTCCGTGTTTCCCCCTCTGCTTAGTAGCGCTACGAAAGAAATATGCCATTGAGCAGATCTGGTTCATAAAAAAATTAAAATAAAATTAAAAAAAAAATCTCATACACAAAAACTGGTTCATGCATTTGTGTCTTCCAGGCTGGATTATTGTAACTCGTTACTGTCTGGCTCCAAGTAGCTCTTTAAAAAGCCTCCAGTTGATTCAAAATCAACCTGTGGAGGAATCTAAGCTACATCTGCTGCCGTGGCCTCATCAACCAGCCCAGTCTTCATGGTCTGGAGTGCTGTGTATCAGACCTGAGGAGCTCCATAAACTACATCTGCCACAGTCTTCATGGCCTCCTCCAGTTGTTCACTCCTTTTCCTGTTATACTCACAAACTGTCTCACAGATCATAGCATGTTTTAAAAATCATTAGTTTTAAATTTTTTTCCCTTCAGCTTGATGTTTTGGAAATCTTTTCAGAAGTTTGTTTTTCTTGTTTCTCCTGTTTCTTCTTTTCTCTCTATCTTCTCTGTTTTTTCCCCTTTCGGGTCTTAAAGCAGAGGGTTTCCCTCCATTGACTGGGTTCTGTTTCAAGGTTTTTCCTTTTAAAAGGGATTTTTTTCCTTTAAACCTTTCACCCTCGGAGGCTCGGGGGAGTTTGCTCGTTTAAAAATAAATGCAGATCCCCACTGTTGTCACGGGTTGGTTTTTGTTTTTTTAAGGAAAATATTCAAATCGTTTTTGCTAGTATTGCATTTATGACCAAAATCCACACTGTATTTTCTATAGTTTTTAAAATTTGGGATTAGGCCCAAATTTTGGGTCAGATAAAATTTCCATTATTAAGAACGATCAAACTAGGCTGGGGCAGTTTGAAATTTTAAAGGGAAAGCTCCACAGGTTGTTTAACAGATCCCAGACGAAAAACGGGCTGGTTGATGAGGAAGACAGCAGATTTTTGCTTAGAACACAGGTCAGATATTCAGAAACCCAGACGAGAAAGGCCCCTCACAACAAGATGGAGGGGGGAGGGAAGGGAGAGGGGGAGACCAGTGATTAGAAAACAGAAATAAATTTAAGAGAGGGAAAAAAATTAAAATATTGGGAAAACAGGACCCAGAGAAGGGGAGGAGGGGACATGTCCCCTTGCATCCCCCCCTGCAGCCTGGGCCCTTATAGCAGATAATAAGGGGGGGGGGTTAAGCCCAACCCCAAACTATAAGCTTTGTAAAAAAAGGAGAATCTGAACCCTGACCTTAAAAGTGGGAGACGGGGGTCTCCCCTCCAAAACCCCAAACTGGGATTTTTTTCCCAAGGGGAGAGGATTTGGGATAGTGAAGGCTTACCCCCCATTCTACTTTTAGATAAAAATTAGGAACCACAAGTAGACCTGCACTTAAGATGTGGGTGATTTTTGGGGGGAAATGGAGGATGAAGGTTTTTCCAGAAAATGTTTGGAACTGGGCCTTTGAATTCTAAAAGGAAGGGAAAATGAAGAAAAGGCCCCACATGCCCCCCCTTTGGGCAAAACTGAAACACCCCACAATGTATTAGAAAAAAGGTTTCGTGGTATTAAAAAGAGACAATCTCCCCCCATTCTCATTTTTTAAAAACTTTTTCTGCCCAGAAATGCTTTTGGAAAAAAAAAAAAATAAAACCCAAAATTACATAACTTTAAAGTTTTTAAAATTACAATTAAAAGGGTTAAATAAAAAACACACAGGGAGTTTTTTTAAATTTTTTTTTTTTTGTGTACCTTAAAGACACACAAACATAAAGTTTTGTCAAACAGAAAACTTGAATGGTGAATAAAAACCCCAAAACTTTTTCATAAACCCAAATTTTAAGTTTTAAGGTAAATTTTTTCTTGACAATTTACACTTAAATGTTTTTTGCCCAAATTGATGCCCTACTCAAACGATTACACACATTATTTTTAGAAAAACGAAATCTTAATCATTGACCTTTCTTCACCACAGTGACAGGACAAAAACAGAGTTTCCCTTTCAGCCCACATCCTTCTTTGTGGAATTCATTTTGTTTTCCGTTCAGACATTGGAAAAGTAGGGGATGTTTTTTAGCAGTTATGTTTTTTAACCCTGCGGGAACAGCGAGGAGGAGCCCCCAAATGGGGTTTTAAAATTTCCCAGAATTTGGTTTTGTCGTCTTCCTTACCCCTCATCAGGTACTTTGATTTCTGTTTTTACATTTCACTGAGGTGTAGTGCTTGTTCTGGTGAATTAAATTTCCCCGGGGAAAAATGAACACAACAAAACCAAGACTTTTTAAACTTGTGAATTTTTGATTTCTGTTTTTATGGAAAAAGCTTTTTAAAATTTCTTTTTTACATTTCATAAAATGTTCCACAATCTAATAAATTTAGTACTTTGTCTTTTATAAAGTAATTCTTGTTTAAAAATTGTTTCTTTTATCAAAAAGTCATTACAATGACTTAAAAATCACCTTCAGTATTAACAGGGTTTGTCAGGGAAAAATATTAAAAATTTGTATCATCAAAATTTAATGTTATCATAAAAGAAACAAAGTTAACGGGTGAGGGGAGTTACATGATTTCCCGCAGCAAATTTAAAAAAACGATTCTTTTTTTATGTCACCCCTTTTTCCCTCTGAACTTGTTTCTTCCGTTCTTTCCTCTTCAGTTATTGTCTCATGTCTTCATTTTTATATCATACGGGGCCCTTCACTGCACCCTTTCAGAGAGTGGGACGTCCTCCTAGTTTCGTACCATTAACTGTAGAAATATCTTTTTAAACAAAAACAGTTAATTGTGGTTCTGATGTTCTTTGTTTTCCCAGGGGTTCTTGGTCAGACGGGATATGGAGGGACTTACTCTTCTACTAGATCTGGCTGTAAAAGGGAAATCAACGGGGAAAAAAAAATGAAAATAAACGTCCCCATCCAGAAAAAAATGGCAACGTCAGGGGTTTGAAAAAGCTTTTTGGGTTTTACAAAAATGGAAGGGGGTAAAACTTTTGGTTATGCAGACGCAGTTTTTAAAGGTGGTTCATATCATGTGATGAGAACAAGTGCATCTGAGAATCTCAGACCTTGGGAGGAAGATCAGCTGAGTACAAGTTCAGATTCATTTTTAAACCCAACCGGGGGGAAATATATGGTTCCCCCTGGATTCATTGATGTCTCAGGCAAAAAATTTTTTCCCCCAATCAGTAAAATGTAAAACAGTAAATTAATGTTTACTAAATTTTTGATGAATGTGTTTATTTAAGGGGTGCAACATTAAAATAAAATTTTTCTCTTTTCACTTCAGTTTCCATGAAAAGGGGCCCCAACCCGAAAAGACTTTCCAACATAATATCCTATTGGGCAGTGGTGAAGGTCAGAGCAGGTGCGTGATCTGCTCTTTCCCTTTACGTCTGGTAAAGAAGGGAGTAAACTTGACAAAGACATTTTTCATTTGAACAACCCCTTTGGGAATTTTGGGGGGAAGTTTTTCCCTGTGGTTAAAGGATTGAGAAGTTTCCCCCCTCCACAATGTGAGTTTACTTCATTTTTCCCAAACTCAGTGTCATCTTAAACCCAACCCACAGTGTTTTGTTTCAGAAAAAAAACACTTCCCCCCTTTCCTCTTTCTTCTTTAAATTTTCTGGGGTTAGGTTTTAAATTTTTTTCCCAAAATCTTTTTCTTCCTTGCAGGTGTTTTTTTTCATCCATGTAAAAAAAGTGACTTACACTTACAGAAGTTCTGTGCCAAAAAAATCAAATTTTACCCAGTGAAATTTCCCACTTTCGGGGTCTTTTACCCTTATGATGTTATGGTCAAAGTTTTTTTTCAATATAAACTATTTTTTGTCATGGTTTGGTCCCTCACCCCTGGGGGCCCTGATGAAGTTTTCCAAGTATTCAGGTCGTGTTCACCTTAAACCAGAGAAGGAAAAATATTGGGGAATCCCAAACCCTGAGAGGGGAGGGGTTTTTGAGTATCATTTCCCAAATTCAAAAACCCCAATGGTTTGAATGGAGAAGTTTTTAGGGAAAAACTTGACGTCACAGGTATGATGAACTTAACTGTGGGGTGGATGTATTTTTGCATTGTGTTTTTTAAAACAGATTTTGACATTACTTTTTGGTTTTGTATGCAGCTCTGCAGGTCCCGGTGCCAGAAAAATATGGGCCATCGTCTAAAAACTGAGACAGAGCTCAAGTGTACCCAGCAGCTGCATTTTCCGCGGGTGTTTTACGTTTTTTTAAAGGGAACCAAAGAGAATCGGGGAACAGCAAATTTACTTTAAACAGAAATTTTTTCCTGGAGACACCTTTCCCCTGTGCTTTCAGTGGACTGAGGTTTTCCGCTTCCTTAAATCTGTGTTTTTCTTCATCGGGCTGTCATACCTCTACAGACACTTTATCAAAAGGAACATTTTTTGGGGGTTTTTTTTTAACTTAGGAGACAAAAATTTGGGAATTTTTTTAAAATTTAAGGGAAATTTGCAAAAAATGTGCGATTTTTAACTCTCAAGATTAACATGGGTTTTGTTTTAAAAAAGTGTTTCAGTTCCACTTTAACTGTTTTCAAAAAAAACCCTTCAGAAACTTCACTTACAAAAACATAATCATCTCCATTTTTCCAATCCTTAAAAGGGCTTTCACCTGTAGGGGGGTGATTTTCCTTGGTGAGATGGGGAGGGTAGTTAGTGATGTGATTTAGCGTGATAAAAACCCAGCGCTAAATAAAACCGGGTAAAAAGGGTTTAAACCAAACCATTTCGGGGCCCCAGGGGTATTTATCATTTCACCCCCAATCTCTTTGAGGACAAGGGTTTACTACTGCAAGTCTGGGATCAACAGTCTGGGTCGTATTCATAGACTTTCCAGTGTAAGTAAACATAAAAAGTTTCTGTTGTCAGCGGGATTTAAAAAGTTGAAGAGGATACAGTTGGAGTTAAACTGTGATCTTTCAGTAAAAAGCAAAAAATAAATTTGAGCAGCTTACTCATTTTCCCCCCGATCCCCCAAAAGTTCCCCTCTGTATCTTTTGAGCCCAAACTAGTGAATAGTGGAGGGTATTTCAGTGCTCGGGCCCTTTTTGCAGTGTTGCTAACCCAGCACTAACTACCCCTGGTAAAAAGGAAAATTTAAGGGGACTCAAAAAAGTTAGGACAGATCTTCACCATCACTGACTTCAGCCCTGAACACAGAGGGAGTTATTACTGTGAACCCCAGAACAAAAGAGGACGTCATAAACTCCACCTTAAACTTTTTGGGGTTTAAGGTAAAAAAAGTTTAAAAAATCAGTTTCTGCACCCGGATTTCAACAAGCCCACTAAGAAAAAACCCCAAGGTAATTCAAAACAATAAATCCCCTGTGGGAATTTTTTTTTTAGACTGGTTGTTTTCCTTTGATCTTCTAAAAAACCCAACTTATTACTGAAAACAAAAAGACCTTTAAAGTGTTTGTTTTTTGTAAAAAAAATTACCAAAAATAAAAAATGCCCAAAATTTAAACTTTGGGGGGTTTTGTGGTGTGTTTCCCTTGTTTTTTTG
Organism: Mugil cephalus; assembly: GCF_022458985.1. Classification (NCBI taxonomy): domain Eukaryota; kingdom Metazoa; phylum Chordata; class Actinopteri; order Mugiliformes; family Mugilidae; genus Mugil; species Mugil cephalus. The sequence continues at coordinate 27,968,931 of NC_061771.1, forward strand.
GATTTGTTTTAGAGGTAAGCTGTTTCTTTTTTTTATTTTTAAAATTTCCCTTCCTTTACTTTTAAATTTGTTTCTTTCCGTGTTTATTTTTTGGGATTACCCGGGAAAAAGAAGAAATTTTCAGCTGGGGGACTAAACCCAAAATAAACCTGGGGGAGGCTATAGAGGTGAGGGGAGTCAGAGCATTTTAACAGAATAAATTAAAAAAACCCACATACTGAACTGAAAATTTTTGAACTGTCCCTGGAACAAACCCAGGAAGAAATTTCATCAGTTTTAAAATTTTTGAATTTTTAATTTTAAGTCCTGATAATAAAAAAAATAAATACAGCACAGGGTTTAAAAAACAAGTGAAGAGTGGGGAGTACTGAGAAATATTTTTTTTTAAACAGATGCAACAAAAACCTCAAAATGCCCTTTTTTTTCAAAGTAAAATTTATTTAAATGGCAAATAGGTGTGGTGGTTAAAATGGGGCCCAACGCGAAAAGGGTTTTGAGTCCAGGTTTGAGCCCAGGTTCAGCTCTTTTTTGTGTTGCAGGGTTTGGAGAACCCAAAGATCAACTAGTTTGTTCCCAAAACCCCCCACAGTTATCCCCTGGGGATTTGGGGGGCCATTTTCATCACAGAAAACTAAAACCCTTTGGGTGTACCCACAAATTTTCCCTCTTTTAAACTCACTAAAAACCTATGTTCCCCATTTGTTCTGCTTTAATTTTGGGAGGAAAAATGTTCACCCCTCCCACTAACGGGCCCCCATGTTAAAGAGAGATAAACTGTGTTATTTATTTCCCCTTTTAAAAGGGGGGCTGATGTTATCCCTTTCTTTTGTATTTTATTTATTTGGTTCTGAGAAATTTCCCAGTAAGAGAAAGATAAATTCTTCAAAATAACATTTTTAAAAACAGAAAGTCAAACTCAACCTTAGTGTCGACATCGTTCCCATTTCCCCTCTACTGCAGCAGGGCAAACTTTAACCCAAAAAGGGTTGGTGGATTTAGCTGTAAATAAACAGTTTTATGATAAAAAAGTTTCCCTTAATAAACAAAATTTTTTTGGGTTCTGTTTTTGTCTTTCTTCAAAATTTTTCTTATATGACATAACTTTCCACTTTGTTTTAAAAGAAATTTAAATAAACCACTCCCATATCATTCTATTACGAGCTTTTAAATCTACCCTTAAAGGTTTTTTTTTTTATTTTTTGGGCGGGCGGGTCTTGACCCCAACCATACGCACCTGTTTAAAATTTTATGTGGGATGGATGATCGGGGTTTTGTTTTGAAGCTTCAAAAAATGGTTTCATTCCCAAGGGTTCGTGTTTACCGCGGTCGATAGGACATTAGTGGTCAAAAAAATTTTTGAAAAGTGAAATCGAAGGTTAAGTTTTCAAACATATCACTTTTTGGGTTTTTAAATTCTTTTAGGATTTTATTTCCCATGCACGTTACGGTTCGCAAACACAAAATCGTTGTATGTTATTGAGTGAATGAAGATCCCCCAAAAGCTTCAGGACAATTTTCACCTTTCACTGATAGCAAACCTAAAACACAAGGGGAAATTTATTACAGTGAACCCCGGAACAAAGAGGATGTTTTAAACCCATTTGTTTGATTTCAATTATTTTTAATCCTCCACGGGGGCTTTTAGATAAATTTTAAAAAAAAGTTCATTAAAGGAAACTTGTTCATATTCGGGGTTGAGTTTTTAATCAAGGGAGTAAAAACAGACAAAGTGTGTGATTGAAAATTGATAAATGTCTGACTTCTCTTTAAAAAAATCCCCAATTTTCCTAAAAAAATTTACAACCCTAATATTTCTCATTCCAAGGTCAAAATTTTCCCAGCACCCCAGCCCAGAGCCCTCACAACAAGAGGCAGGGGGGGGGGGGGAAGGGGAGAGTGAGACAAACCCCAGTTAGTAATAAAAAAAAAATTATAAAGATGGAAAATAAATCCTAAATATTAAAAAAAGGGAGGAGCCAGAGGGAAAAGAGAGGAGAGGGCCCTTTCCCCCCTGTCGTTTCCCCCCGCAGCCTTTGGCCCATAGCCAAAACAAGGGGTGGTTAAATCCCCGCACTAAAATTAAGCTTTTTCAAAAAAGGGAAAATCTGAAAACCCGACCTTAAAAATAGAAAATGGTGTTGTCCCCCAAACCCAAAAATGGGAAACGGGGTTTATAGGTGAGGAGTTGGGTTGAAGGCTCTAAACCTCCCCAATTTTCTTTTAGGGAAAATCTGAAACCCCAAAATAGACCCGCACTTAAAAGTTTGTAGTGGTTGATGGGAGAATATGGAGGGATGAAGGGTTTCAGGGTATGTTTGGGAAATAAACCCCTTTTAATTATGACTGAAGGAATGAAGCAAAAATCCACACTGCCTCCCCTTTTGGGGAAAACACCTTTAAATGTATTTGAAAAAAAGTCTTGGAAAAAATAAAAAGAGACAAAACTACCCCATTGCTCATTTTTGAAAAGTCTCATGACAGAAATGCTTTTTTTGGCCCCAAAAAAAGAAAAAAAAATTAACCCAAAATTTTTAAGGGGTTTAGCCAACTACAAAAAAGACAGTTAAATATGAAATACCCCATGTTTTTTTCATGTTTTTTTGTGTATCCTTTTTTGCCCACAACCGTTTTGTTAGTCAAACAGTAATGTGAATGGGGAATCAAATCCCCCAAAAAATTCATGAACCAATAAGTTTCCTGTGAAAATTTTTTTCCCGTCTAGATTGAACCCTTTATATTATTGCCCCTAGATTCCACTCGAACACGAAAGTCACTGGGAAACCCGGGAAAGAACCCCTTTTTGAAGCTTCAAACTAAAAATCGTCATATCCCCACATTAAAGAGAGTCTGTTTATGAAAAAATATTCCCCATGAAATGTTCATCATAAACAACCAACCCTGTCTTTACTGATTAAAAATCCTCAGTTTAACTTGAAAGAAGAGAAAACAAAAAAAAAACCCGTGGGGGAATTCCCCCAATGGGCATACAAAACATGGGCTGTGTTTTGTTTTTTACTGACATATTTTACTTAATATGCAAAACAATAATCAAGGGAAAAATTTTAAAAAATAAAGAAAAAAGCTCTCTTTATTACGGGAGTTTTCTCACAAATGAGAAGACTTTTTCACTTTCACAATTTTTTTTAGAAGAATGGAAAAATTTGAAATTTATTGAACTTCTTCAACAGCGACCGGACAAAGAACAGAATTTGCCTTTAAAGGGACCCTCCCTTTTTTGTGGGCACATTATGTTTCTCCCTTCAGACATAGGGAAAGTTTGTGGATGTTTTTTAAAAGTGATGTGTTTTAACCTGCAGACACAGCAGAAGGGGAGCCCCCAACTTTAGGTTTAAAGTAGCAGAAGCTGGAAATTTGTTTTCCTTCCCCTCCCCATCGGTACCCTTTAGTTTCTGTTTTTCCCCATTTATTCCCCTGAAGCTGTAGGGTGCTTTTTGTAGTGAATAAATACTTCCTGTTAAAAAATGGAGAAGGGCATAAACCAAAACTGTTAAAAAATCTGTGAAAAATTTGGTTTTTAAATTTTGTTACTGCAGAGCCTGTTATTGAGTTTAAAATGAGATTTTTAAGATTCATAATTATCTTATTTAAAGTGGAAACGTTTAGTATTTATCAAAATGTTTTTTAGGGTATTTTTTATTGTCATGGGAAATTATTAATAAAACTTAAAAACACCTTCAGTCATTCAAAAAAGTCCCCTGACATGTTTATATTATTTAAAATTTTCATTAAAAATTTCATTTACATGAAAGAAACACAAGTTAAAACTGGTGAGAGGAATTTACACTGCACTTCAAAGCAGCAAAGTAAAAAAAACAAAAACTTTCATTTTAAGTCACTTCCTTTTTCTTGAACTTTTTCCTCTTCCCTTTTTCCCCCTTTTGTTTATCTGTCCCCATGTTCTCATGTTAAATATCACTGTTTCTTCACGCATCCTCAGAGAGTGTGAAAGTCCTTTCCCCAGAGTAACAATTTAAAGGGAGAAAAACATCTTTTTTTAAAAACACAAAGTTAATTGCAGTTTTTTATTTTCTCTGTGTTCCAGTGGTAAGTCAGATGAAAATGGAGTGGGCTTACTTTTCTCCCAAACTGTGCTGTAGAAGGGGTTTAAAAGTGGAAATAAACTGCAACACACGTACCAATTTCCGAATAAATGACCCAAAGTCACCCCTGGTTGAAAAAGCTGTATGGTTTTCTTAAAAAGGAAGGGGTGAACCCGTGGATCTGATGACAGAGCAGAGTTTTCAGGGGTGTTCAGTATCAAATGGGATGAGAAAAGTGCACTTGAGAATCTCAAAACCCTTTGAGAGGGGAGACTCAGTGAGTACAAGTTCAGATTTTAAACCAAAACCCAACCCGGGGGAAATACACTGGTTCACCTGGAGTCCCCCTTTACTGTTCAGGTAAGAAATTTTCCTCCCCAAAATGTTAAATTTTGAAAAATGTCATTATGTTTTGAACCCAAAATTTTGATAAGTGTTTATTTAATGGCCCGTTTTAAAAAATTTTTTTTGTTTCATAGTTCTCGATGTAAAGGCCAAGACAAGAGATTCAATATTTTATTCTAACTGGGCAGAGGTGAAGTGTCAGAGCAGGTGTCGTCTATCTGATGATTCCTACGTCTGGTACAAGAATGTAGAGAAGATGAACAAAAAACACTTATTTAATTCAACAATCCTTTTTTGATGGAGACCCGTGGTTTCCCCGTGCTGTTTAAAAGGGTTTGGAAGTTTCCCTCCCTCCACAATTTTTGAGTTTACTTCGTTTTTTCCAAATTTAAATCGTTTTCCTCTCTGAACCCAACCCTCAGGGGTCTATGTTTTAGAAAACCCCACTTCCCTTCCCCTTTCTTCTTTGATTTGCAGGGGGTTTGGTTTTTTTAAAGAAATTTAAAAAAATTTCTTCTTCTTCTTTTTTTTCAGGTGGCCCTTTAAACCCGTAACCAAGTGACTTACACTGACAAAGCATTGTGCCCTCAAAGGTTCTCAGTGAACATTTCCTTTCCCCTAAAAGTCATTATTATTAAATTTTGTTGTGGGCAAAGTTTTGGTTCAGTGTTTATGTATCGTCCCTGGATAATCCCTACAGCCCAAAGGAAACCCGATTTAAAAATCCCCATTTTAGGCGTGTTCAGGGCCTTGGAAAACCCGAAAAGAGGAAGATCTAATCTGAGAATTTACCCAAACCCGACGGGGAGTGATTCATCTGAGTATCATTTTAAATTGAGACACCATGGTTTGAATGGAGAATGTTTTTTCCTGGAAAAATTTGATGTCACGGTATGATGAACTCTAAAAATGTGTAAAGGGGGTGTTCGGCAAAGGGGTATTTAAAAAGATTTTGACATTATGTTGTTTTTGTCATGTGGGACTCTGCAGGTGCCGGTGACCAAAAAATAAAATCAGCCACAGTCTCAAATGAGGCAGAGCTCAAGTGTCTCGCAGCTTTCAGCCAGCTGGTGTCTTTGTCTGGTTCAAGAACCAAAAGAGAAACCCGGACACAGCAACTTCAAATTTGACAGACAACTTTTTTTTTCCCGGAGACACCCTCTCCTGTGCCCTTTCAGGGAAAATGAGGATTTCCGCTCTTTAGTCTGTGGAAATTTCTTCCCCTCTTTGGGTGTCATCCTCTACTCATGTTTCCCTATTGAAAAAGTTATTTTGGGTGTTTTATTCGACACTCATCTTAATATATCTCTGTTGAGGAAGTAATGTTTGCAAAAATGCAAAATCTAAGTTAAATTAATATCATTTTTGTTTTAAAATGTTTCAGTTTCCCCTTTTAATGACGTTGATAGCCCCAGAAAAATTCGAAGCATCACACCATAAACAACATAAACTTCTCCCTCTATCTCCAGGTCCTTCAAAACTTTCAAACCCGTAAAACAGGGGAATTCTTGGGGGAGTAGTGGAGGGGTTTTTTCAGTTTTTACTCTGACCCGTAGGAATATGGGAAAACCCCGCAGTAAAACAAACCTTGGTTTCAAAAGGGGAATCAACCCCCTTTTTTGGGACCAGGAGGTATTTATCATTTCCCCCCATCGTGGGAAGAGGGGGTTATACTGCAAGTCTGAGGATCAACAGTCCCGTGTCTGTATTCTAGGCGTCCATTAAGTAAAGTCAGCAGATGTGTTTCAGTGGAAATTAAAAATTTAAAAATGATACATTTGGGGGTTCAGACTGTGTCTTCAGTAAAAGTTAAAAAATGAGTATTTCTCATTTATTCCCCTTCCCGATCCTCCCAAAGGGTTCCCCCCCTGTGTAAATGAAATCCCTTGGGGGAATAGTGGAGGGTAGGGTTTAGTGACTTGACCTTAGCAGTGATGCTAACCCCGCAAATAACAAAACCTGGTACAAGGAAAATTTAAAACTCCCAAAAACTTAGGAAGATTCACCCCTATTTACTTCCCGACCTGAACCCCCAGAGGGAGTTTTACTGTTTAAGCCCGAAAAAGAAGAGGACGTCAAACTCCACCTTTCATTTTGGCTTTCATAGCAAGTAAGTGTTTTGTTAGTAATATATTTTGCCCCCCGTGGGGGGGTCAGGGTTTTTGTACCCCACTAAAACCAAAGTGAAGTTTTAGAAAGTTTCCCAAACATGCTGTTGACCCGGTTTTCGCCTCTTCTTTATTTTGGGGCATTAGGTCACAACTTAAAGACATAACATGGTGTCAGGAGTGTTTTTTGGGAAATTTGATGGGACCTGTATTGCAGATTTTTAAGGAAATAACTTCCAACTTTTTGGCTGCAACAAAAATGTGGGGTTTAGCTTTTTTAAAATTAAAAACTTTGCAGGAAAAAAAGTGGTATGGAATGATAACCCGATTCCACAACCCTCGAAAATTTGACATCTTGAAACCCGAGGAGTGGCCCCCAAATGGAAAAGGGCCTGTGGCTCTGGTACCCGGGCTCGGAGTTCGTGATAAAAAGCTACGGGAAGCTTTTAAATTTTATGCAGAATAGTCTGGAATGACCGTTACTTGGGCACAACGAGTGAAAGAAATGACAAAAACAACAAGTTCTAGCATGAATTTCAAATGTTCTTTTTTTATAGAAAAGCTGTGCAAAAACAAAGATTTAAAATTTCAAGGGGCAATCCCGGCCGGGGCAAGGGGAAACCCTGTGAAAAAGGGGCAGGTGAGCGTCTGTGACAGTAAACAACAATGCCCGCTCACAATGAAAAAATGTAACTTTAAGGTGATTACACCCGAGTGTGCAGGAAAAGAAATAGGGGGGAAATTGAAGGGGCCACCAAAAAGTCATTCCCGGAAAATGCAAATTTTTTTGTCATTAAAAATTTCCCAGAACCCGATTATGGGGGGTGACATAACTAAAAGATAGAAAAAAAGCCCAAGGGAAAAACACAAAGGGAGACATAACAGGGTTTCTCCCCGAATAGAGTTGATTTCATGTAAAGTTTTTTTTCCCCCCCCATTGCCGGGCGTCCCAAAAAAAGTCTTAAATGGTGTTTGAAGATTCTTTCCCCAAGTGGGTTTTGCTTTTTTATATTCCTTCCCGCACCCAAAAAACTTCCAACTGAGGATGTCGAAAATACGGAGGGTTGGAGTGCTGTGCCGATGGATGATGTGCTGGTTTTTTGCTCAAAAATCCATGATGCCACCTTTTGAAAGGGCTTAAAAAACTGTTGGGGGGGGTGGAGTGCTGAGGGAAAAGTGAAATTTTTAAAAATTTCCCCAAAATTTCCCAGGTCAAGTTATCAAAGCTCTTTTGGATCCCAACTGATCCAAAACAAGTTAAGAAAGGGTTTAGGGGATTCCTGGGCATGGTGAACCATCTCAGGAAGTATGTAACCCCAGTGGGAGAGGGAAAAAGCGCCCTTGAGAGATCGGAGTAAATTTATTGAACCTGGCGCTTTTATTGGGAAAACCCCATGGGCCCCTGATGTCGTCCCGTGTGGTTTTCCCCGAAAATTTAAATTTGAGAAATAATTTTAGTTTTAGATCCTTAGTTGTAAGACAATGACACAACAACAAATTTTTTATACAGTGAAAGAAAAAGGGAAATTTTTGTTATTTGAGTTTGGGCAGTTAAAAAAAAAGGGGAAAAGTTGGTTATGAAAAGTATAATGCCCTCTAGGGGAGGGGGGGCAGTTGTTCTACCCAATAATGGGGTGCATGTTTCAGTAAATGTTTCAAACATCTTTATTTTAAATGGAGTCACCTCATTTTTTTTGGGTCATTGGTTTTCAAACCCAAAGACTTAAAAGTAAGATACTTAATTTCCCTTTTCTTCACTGGGGTATTTTCACTGAAAAAAAACACGTTCCCCACATCAAAAACTTTTTTTTTTTCAAAAATTTTTTGGGTTTCCTTTCCCTTGTTTTTTTTTAAAATTTATGGAAAAATTTTTAGTTCTCTATCATTCCGCTGTTCCCGCCCGTTCGCCGTAATCTCTTTTCTCTAATCTTTCTTCAGGTGAGCGGGCTTCTTTTGCAACACGGGGTTTTTGCTGTGCACCCTTAAAATAAACATTTCCCTTTTTTTTCTTTAAAACTCTTAAAAAAATTTTTCAGATGCCCCCCCGTTGCTATCAAAGTTATTCAGCCCTGGTGAATGCACTAATTAACATTACTCCTTTAATATATAGGGACATGAATTTTGGAAAAATTAATCATTTTGAATATTCGATAAAGGATATTAAGTGATTTTGCCTCAGTTGTGAAAGCATGTACATCCTGCCTATGTGGTGTTCAAGCTGTGAAGAAAAACATGGCAAAGATAAAGGCACGGTCCCAAGAAGGATAGTGATCAGGTTCTGAGAGACAGTTCTATGAAGATTAGAGGACTAGATGCTTTGGAGCTCCAGGAACAGGCTAGCATTTAAAAAGAGCTGTGTCAGTGTCATCTTCACAATCGTACTTAAAGATGTACGATCACATGTGACGCTTGTTAATGTTAATGTCAAGTGCGAACAGATTACTATTTTATTTTTGAAAACATGCATGCCTATTGGTAGACAGGTAGTGAGAGAAATGGATGTAGAGATGAGAAGGTTTGAAGAGTATTCAGAGGGGATGGGATGAAAAGGGTCATAGGGAAAAGAGAAAGGGGGATGAAAATGGGTTGATGGGAAGACTTGAAGGGGGCACAAGACGGCTGATGATAGAGGAACCCTGGAATTGAGACTCGGGGTGAGGACATGTCTCAGGAAGCTTTGCATCCTTATCCAGGTTCGTTAATGAAAGGTTGAAGAGAAATAGAGAGAGAGAGAGAGAGAGTGAGAGAGAGAGAGAGAGAGAGAGAGAGAGAGATAGGGTTAGGACACACTTGTCTAGGTAAGCATGGGAAATAGAATGATATGGGGCGTGGTCTCCCAAACTTAAGTTATATTAACTTCATTTATTTTGTATTTATGTTTATTTTCTCATCAGAAGACTGATGCACTTGAAACAAAGATCAGAGATTGAACAGACACCAGTCGGCAGAGAAGAGGTGAGAATTAAATAGTACCAGTAAGTACAGGCCAATACGTAATTATTCATTGAAACCCCAATTCCACCTCCCTTCTTTCACATTATTCCATGTGTACCCACGTTAAGTCACGGTGCAGTCCTGGCTGGACATGGCTTGGACATTTTACTGACCTCATGCTACTGTGCTGTAAAAATCTTATTTACTGGCCTTAGTACCCTGGAGTTAATTATGTCTGTGATCAGCAATGCAATTAAAATGATGTTCTCTTGTCCATGTGGTCTACAGACTGATGAAATTCACTATGCCAGTGTACAGCTTGCTACAACCCAGGAAAACCAGGTCTACTCCAACTTCACATCAGCTGATTTGCGCAGATACGAAGAGGATTGTGTTTACACGGCAGTCAGACCCAGCACCCGCAGGTGAGCAGCTCTTCACAGGGGAGAATATCTGTTGTTGTTTTATCTGACAAAACTTTTTAACTACAACTACATACCGATCAGGCATAACATTATGACCAAACAGTTGTAATTCATCAGAAAATGGACATGGACCTTCTGAGGGTGTCCTGTGGTGTCTGGCAATAGGGTGTTGTTAGTTGGGGGGGCAGCAGGGGCCTCTGTGGATCATCCCACAAGCACTTGATCAGTTTGGGATCTAGGGAATTTGGAGGCCAGGTCAACGCCTTGTGACCCTACCAGGTCCAAGAGTTTCCCAGCAGAACACTGAATTGTTACAAGATGCTCAATCTTATTCACTCCAGTCAGTGGTCATAATGTTCTGACTGATCGGTGTATATTTCATATATTGCATGAGTTTTAGTTTTCATTAGTACTCCTAAGATCTTGTTTCCAATTTTGTCATTTCCTTCCTAGAACAACCGGTCAGGCAGCTGTGGAGGACCCGGTGTACAGCAGGGTTAATAAAAAGCACAGAGTGTGAAGACATCACGGTTCTGCAGAGTGAGATTAAAAGACATTCATTCAGACAGACACGGCCAAGATTAAAGCAGCAACATTTCATTTATACTTTTTACTTTGTTGACCAGACTAACAACTGGAAACATATTGTCATGGTCCTGCTTTTCCTGTGCTTCCACTTCCTTGTTTTTGTTCTCTCCCTATCACCTCATTAGGCTCATTAGGCTCACCTGGGCAGGAGACTGGTGGAGCACCTGATCCAGCTGCAGCCAATCACCAATCAGTGCTCTTTAAAAGGATTGCTGTGACTTCCCTCCAGTGCAAGATAATTCCACATTACTTGCTCTGTGCCAGCATTTGAAATGAAAGTTTAGAGAGTGAAACCTCCTGTTGTGAGAATTTGTTCAGTTTCTGTGTCTTTTTCTTCTTCATGTGATTTCCTTCCCTGGCGTTTTCAATCCTGTAGTTTGCCTTCTTGAATTTTTGTTTTTGATTCTCCTGCTTAGTTTAGTAATAAACTGGATTTTGTTAACTTTACTTGAGCTTATAGGTCTCTGCATTCTGGGTCTGACCTCTGGCGAGACAGTGTTCACATTGAGGCTGGGATCAGACTGGAACCATTTAACTGTGGTTTGTTTTGTGTGCATACAGGGAGGTGTTTACCTGATCTAACCAGAACTAAACATTTGAAAAATATGTTGTGTATTCAATAGGTGCATGTTTGTACAAGACTTATGTAGTCAACATTAAAGAAAACCCATATTCTGCATGATACTAATGATGCTCTTAATGAGGTAGTGGAGGGTAGTTCAGTGAATCTCAACTGTAGCAGTGATGCTAACTACACCTGGTACAAGGAGAACCAAACACTGATTAATGGATCAGAAGCAATTTATCATTTAACCTCCATCAGTTCTGAAGACAGAGGGACCTACTACTGCAAGTCTGAGACGTCTGCACTCATGTGATTGTTGCTTAAAGCCCAGATGAATGAGATACTAACTTTTACTTTAGTAATGCTACCAAGAAAACTCACTTAATTCTACAATAACCTCCAGTTGAACCTCCTATTTAAAGAGACTCCAGCCATCAGGGTATACTGATTCTATGAAGGGGTGTACATGGTCTGCACTAATTGTCGAGCCATCACAATTTGTCTTGTTATGTTATGCCTGGCCCGTGTATATTAGGTTTTGAGTAATACAGATGCAGAGAAAGATGAATTCTTCAAAAAATAAACACGTTGATCGATCTCAAACCTGTAGTTTGGACATAGTTGCAGTTCCCTCTTACTGCAGCAGAGGGCGACAATATGCAAGAAGTTGAGGAGTTCAGCTGTAAATAAACAGGTTTATGATGATAAAGATTTTAAACAGTCACTTCATGAACAAAATGTTTTGTTCTAATTTGATTTTCTCTGTTAACAATTACTCATGATGATAAAACTTTCCACTCTGCAAATGAAATAGTTATAACCATGCCCTATATAATTCTATTTCCATCCCTTACCTATCCATAAAGGTGTGTCCTAAAACTGCAGGTTAGCAGCGGGTCATTGATCCACCATACAACGGCCTGTTAAGCCTTTTACGTAGGAATGGATGATAAAGGGATTTGTTTGAACATCCAACAAATGGTTCATTCCTCGAGGCTTCAGTGATACCGTGGTCGAGTAGGACATCTAGTGGTCAATAAGATGAAGTGCAATCTAGATATATTCACACATGTCACTTATTGGTTCATGAATCGTTTGGGATTTGATACGCCATGCTCATTACTGTTCAACTATACTACGTGGTTTATTGCTTCGAGCTGACATAAATGAAGATTCAAGAACAGCGTCAGGACAGATCTTCAGCATCACTGATAGCAGACCTGAACAGAGTAGATGTTATTACAGTGAAGCCCAGAACGGAAGAGGATGTCATGACTCCATCTCTTGTATGATTTCATGTTTTATGTTACTGTTTTTATGTCATTGATCAGATGATTAAAAGACAGGCCACCAGTGTGTGATTGTAAATGTAATAAATATCTGACTTCTCTTTACAACATCTCAATTTCTAATGAATTTCACAACCATAATAATTATCAGTATGCTGCCTCCAGTGGTCCTGATGCTAATTCCTTTGTTTCTGTTGAAACAGTGGATAATGTGAAGCAATGTTCAGTTTTCAGGAAAATATGTGAGCTGTTAGGTTTGGAATCATGGATGGTATTTTAATTTTGTGAATAAGAGGATGTGTTGTCATTGGATTCAACATAGAAACATTCACAACAAAAATGTAGTAGCAAGGGAGAGAGGGGACCATAGGAGCTGGAAACAGGTGAAGACAAAATTACAGCAGAATAATGCCCTCACACAAAAAAAATGCCAACATAACATATCACCAAACGTTAGAATTCAAAATATCACTAGTTTGGACATGGTTGCAATTCCCTCTCCCTGCAGCAGAGGGCGAAAGTCTGTCAGTAGTTGTAGATTCCTGGCTGGTCCTGTGACACTTAAGGCTGCAGGACCTGATAACATCAGAGGACGTGTCCTAAAGACTGGACTGAACAACTGAATGAGGTGTTCACAGACTTTTTATCATCTTCCTCCAGCAGTGGTGCCAACCTGCCTTAAGATCACCACAATCATGCCTGTATAGAAAACCCCTACAGACCTCTCTGATTTTCACCCTGTGGCTCTCATACCTATGATGAAATGCTTTCAACGCCTGGTAATGCAACACATAAAGAAATGTCTCCCCCTTGGATCTAGATCCACTACAGTACTCATACAGAGCCCACAGAGCTCGAGAAGATGCAACTTCCACCATGCTCCACCTCTCACTGTCACACCTTGAGCATAAGAAGTGAACCTTGCAAATGACAACATGCAACCCTAATGATTGATGGACCTGCTGTAGAGAGGACCAGTAGTGCGAAAAACCTCAGTGTCCACATTGCTGATGACCTCACATCACCCTCCACAGACTCAGGAAAACCATCCTTCCCACCTCATATTTCATCCCAATCCTACAGAGGTACTGTGGAAAGCATCCTCACCTACAGTTTCACCTCCTGGTTTGGCAACTGCTGCGAAAATGTAAATAAAAAGCAGTTGAACAGAACTGTGAAGACAGCCAGCAAGATCATCTGTGCTCCACTTCCCTGCTTGTTGGAAGCAGCACTGCGTCCATGAAGCCACGTCCAAGAAGTGTCTTTCCTCAGGATGATCAACGGACTGCCCCCCCTCCCTGAAAGGCACCCTCACTGACCCCAACCTCCTGACAGTTAAACCACTGATAAAATAAATGAATAAAGTGGACTATAATAGTTGGACTTTAAGGTAATGAGATTTAAAAAAAAAAAAAAAAAAAAGAAAAAAAAAATTAAGCTTTTCAATTCATGCTCTGGGCCTGATTAGACACCGTGGAGGGTTTTTGGCCTTGGGCTGTTTTATTGACACGTCTGGTTGCAGGTGAGTTCTGGATGAAGGTGAAGCTGAATGCAAGTGATTCCCAGATGGTTCTGTTCAATTCAATTCAAGAAAAAGATACATACATAAGCTGAAGGAAACATAGAATCTAATGATTAACACATAGCTGATGATCGTTATGTGACAGTTTGTGAGTATAACAGGAATCATGGGCAGGTTTGGTGAATTGTTCATCTGGTAGAGTGGACAACTGGAGGAGGCATGAAGACTGGGGCAGATGTAGTTTATGGAGCTCCACAGGTCTGATACACAGACTCCAGACCATGAAGACTGGGCTGGTTGATGAGGCCACGACAGCAGATGTAGCTTAGAACTCCACAGGTCAGATATTCAGCACTCCAGACCAGAGACCCTCACAACAAATGATGGAGGGGAGGGGAAGGAGAGAGTGAGACAGCAGTATAGTAAAGAATAAAAATAGAAATAAAATTATAAGATATTAGAGGGAGGAGCCAGAGAAGAGAGAGGAGAGGACATGTCCTCAGTGCATGTCCCCCTGCAGCCTAGGCCTATAGCAGCATAACTAAGGGATGGTTAAGTCCAGCACTAACTATAAGCTTTGTCAAAAAGGAAAGTCTGAAGCCTGACCTTAAAAGTAGAGACGGTGTCTGCCTCCAGAACCCAAACTGGGAGCTGGTTCCACAGGAGAGGAGTCTGATAGCTGAAGGCTCTACCTCCCAATCTACTTTTAGAAACTCTAGGAACCACAAGTAGACCTGCACTTAGAGATCGTAGTGATCTGTTGGGAGAATATGGAGGTATGAAGGCTTTCAGATATGATGGAACTAGGCCTTTGAATTCTAGACTGAATGAATGAAGCAAAGCTCCACACTGCCTCCTTCTGGCAAAACTGAAACACTCACAATGTATCATAAAAAAAAGTCTTGTAGTATTAAAAAGAGACAATCTACCACCATTGCTCATTTTTGAATATCTCTCTGACAGAAATGCTATTGGCACAATAAAATGAAACAAAATTACATAACTTTAAGGCTTTAACTACAATTAGACACGTTAAATATGAAATACCACATGATGTTTATTTCATGTTTTACTGTGTCATCTTAAAGCCACACAATCATGTAGTGTAGTCAAACAGTAATTTGAATGGTGAATCAAATCCCAAACGATTCATGAACCAATAAGTGTCACATGTGAATTTCTCTTCTGTCTAGATTGCACTTCATATTATTGACCACTAGATGTCCTACTCGAACACGGTGTCACTGAAACCTCGAGTAATGAACCACTTTTTGAAGCTTTAAACTAAACCTTTGATCATCCATCCCTACATAAAAGTAGAGTCTGACATAAACTGTTCCACATGAAATGTTCATCGTAACACAACCAACCACTTTACTGATTAAAACTCCTCAGTTTAACTTGACAAGAAGAGAAAACAACACAAACAGTGAGATCACACTCTGTCACAACACAACATGACTGTGTATGTTAATTACTGACATATTTGACTTAATATGCAAAACAATAATCATGGAATTATTTAAAAACCTAAAGCTAAATGCTCTCT
Organism: Mugil cephalus; assembly: GCF_022458985.1. NCBI lineage: Eukaryota > Metazoa > Chordata > Actinopteri > Mugiliformes > Mugilidae > Mugil > Mugil cephalus. Next base: position 27,984,317 of record NC_061771.1, read on the forward strand.
TGATAACAGGGAGTTTACTGACAAATGAGACGACTGTTCACTCTCACACATTATTTTTAGAAGAACGAAACTCTTGAATCATTGACACATCTTGACCACAGTGACAGGACATAGAACAGAGTCTGCCTTCAGTTCACATCCTTCTTTGTGAGCACATTCATGTTGCTCCGTTCAGACACTAGGTAACCGTAGTGGATGTTATTTAGCAGCTGATGTGTTTTACCTGCAGACACAGCAGAGAGAGGAGCCACCAACATGAGGTTTAAAGTAGCAGAAGCTGGATTTGTCGTCTTCCTTCTCTCCTCATCAGGTACTTTGAGTTTCTGTTTTTCACATTTCACTGAAGCTGTAGCTGCTTGTTGTGGTGAATAAATACTTCCTGTTAGAATGAACACAGACATAAACCAGACTGTTAAACTCTGTGAAATATTGGTTTTAATTCTGTTACTGCAGAGCTGATTATTTCATTAGCATTTACCATACAAATGATTCACAATTTTAATGAATTTAGTCACTGTGTCGTTTTAAAGAATCATTGTTGATTAAATATTTATTGATCATGAAGTCATTAAAATAACTTTTAAATCACCTTCATCATTCAACATGTCTCTGATATGTATATGCAATAAATGTATTAATACAATTATCATTGATTATAAAAGAAACACAAGTTATACTGTGTGAGGGAAGAGTTCACACCACACTTCACATAGCTATGCATAAAAAAACCTACTTCTATTTTTATGTCATTTCCTTTTTCTCTGAACTTGTCCTCTTCCGTTTGTCCTCTTCAGTTCATCTGTCTCATGTCTCTCATGTTAAATCATCACTTTTTCACTGATCTAGAGAGGTGACGTCCTGCCTCAGCTCACGTACACATTAACTGTAGAAATCATCTTTTTAAAGCACAACAGTTAATTGTGGTCTCTGATGTTCTCTGTGTTCCAGTGGTACTTGGTCAGACTGGTTATGGAGTGACTTACTCTTCTACTCAGATCTGTGCTGTAGAAGGATCAACAGTGGAAATAAGCTGCAGCTACACGTACCCATCCAGAATAAATGACAACGTCACCGTGGTTGAAAAAGCTGTATGGTTTACTAAAATGGAAGGTGGTGAACCTGTGGATCTGATGACAGACGCAGAGTTTTCAGGTCGTGTTCAGTATCACTGTGATGAGAACAAGTGCACTCTGAGAAACTCAGACCTTAGAGAGAGAGACTCAGCTGAGTACAAGTTCAGATTCACAACAAACCAACCAGGAGGGAAATATACTGGTTCACCTGGAGTCACTCTGACTGTCTCAGGTAAGAATTTATCCTCCACATATGTCAAATGTGAAACATGTCATTACTGTTACTGAACTACTGATGAATGTGTTTATTTAATGGGTGACAACAGTTAAAATGATATTTCTCTGTTCACTTCAGTTCTCCATGTAGAGGCCAAGAAAACATCTCCAACATGGCATCCTAGCTGGGCAGAGGTGAAGTGTCGGAGCAGGTGTCGTCTATCTGCTCGTTCCTACGTCTGGTACAAGAATGGGGTGAACATGAAGAAAAACACTGATTCGATTGAACAATACTTTGAATATGGAGACAGTGTTTCCTGTGCTGTTAAAGGATCTGAGAAGTTTCCCTCTCCTCCACAATGTGAGTTTACGTCAGTCTTCCACTAACTCAGTGTCATCTCTGAACCAACCATCAGTGTCTATGTTTCAGAAAACCACACTTCCTCTTCCTCTTCTCTTCTTTGATCTCTGCAGGGTTAGATTTGAATGTTTTTCAAATCATTTCTTCTTCTTCTTCTTCTTTCAGGTGTCCTTCATCAACCCTGCTACAAAGTGACTTACACTGACAGAAGCATCTGTGCCATCAAAGGTTCATCAGTGAACATTTCCTGCACGTACAGTCATTATAATTATGATGATGCTATTGTGTCAAAGTTCTGGTTCAGTCCTGATCGTAGTCATCAGTGGATGAATCGCTCACAGCCTGAGGACCTGAGTAAAGACTCCCAGTATTCAGGTCGTGTTCTGGTCCTTGAACCAGAGACAGGAAGATCCACTCTGAGAATCACTAACCTGAGAGAGAGTGATTCATCTGAGTATCACTTCAAATTCAAGACACGACAGTTTGAATGGAGAAGTGTTTTACCTGGAACAACTCTGACTGTCACAGGTACTGATGAACTCTAACTGTGTAGGTGGATGTATCTGTGCATTGTGTATTTAAACAGATGTGACATTACTGTTGTGTTGTCATGTGCAGCTCTGCAGGTGCAGGTGACCAGAATAATATCAGTCCATCAGTCTCAAACTGAGGCAGAGCTCAAGTGTCTCAGCAGCTGCAGTCCAGCTGGTCGTCTTTACGTCTGGTTCAAGAACCAACAGAGAATCAGGACACAGCAAACTTCTACTTTGACAGACAACTTATCTCCTGGAGACACCATCTCCTGTGCTTTCAGTGGACATGAGGATTACCGCTCTCCTTCAGTCTGTGAGTTTACTTCACTCTGGCTGTCATACCTCTACTAGACACTGTATCATATCGGACAGTTATTTTGGGTGTTTTACTTCAGAGAGACACTGATCTTGACATATTTCTAGAAATGAAGTAAACTTGCACAAACTGCGCAATGGAACTCTCAAGATTAACATCAGGTTTGCTTTAAAGTGTTTCAGTTCCACTTTAACTGACAGAAAAACCTTCAGAAACTTCACGTTACAACAACATAATAATCTCCATCTATTTCCAGATCCATCAAAGCTTTCACCTGTATCAGTGAGTCCCTCTGGTGAGATAATGGAGGGTAGTTCAGTGACTGTGACCTGTAGCAGTGATGCTAACCCAGCAGCTAAATACACCTGGTACAAAGGAAACCAACCACTTCCTCTGGGACCAGGAGGTATTTATCATTTCACCTCCATCAGCTCTGAGGACAGAGGGATCTACTACTGCAAGTCTGAGGATCAACAGTCTGTGTCTGTATTCATAGACGTCCAGTGTAAGTAAACATCAGCAGATCTGTTGTCAGCTGGACTTAAAAGTTGAAGATGATACAGTTGGAGTTCAGACTATGATTAAGTACAGCTAAAAATGACTGAGTAGTTTCTCTCTATATTCTCCTCAAGATCCTCCAAAGCTTCCCTCTGTATCAGTGAGTCCATCTGGTGAGATAGTGGAGGGTAGTTCAGGGACTCTGACCTGTAGCAGTGATGCGAACCCAGCAGCTAACTACACCTGGTACAAGGAGAATGAAGACTCACCAAAAGCTTCAGGACAGATCTTCACCATCACTGACTTCAGACCTGAACACAGAGGGAGTTATTACTGTGAAGCCCAGAACAGAAGAGGACGTCATAACTCCACCTTACACCTGGTTGGTGTAGTTGGTAAATGAACATTAAAATATCAGTTTACTGCATCAGAGATTATCAACAAGTCACTGCAGAGAAAACCACGAGTAATTCTAAAACAATAACATCTCCTGTCAGGATTTTTTATAGACTGGTCTGTTTTCCTTCGATCAATCTAAACAACCAACTCTATTACTGAGACACAAAGACCTCATATCAGTGTTTGTCCATTTGTAGGAAAATTACCAGTAATACTGAATGTCATCAGATTAACTTTGGTGGTGCTGGTGCTGATTTCTCTGCTTCTTTTGATTCTGTGTATGAGGTAAGTCTGTTTCTTTTTTTTTTATTTTACAATTCAGTCCTTTACTTTTAAATTTGTATTCATCCGTCGTCTCGTTTCTTGGATTCCATCCAGGAAGAAGAAACTCTTCAGCTGTGCGACTGAACCAAATGAACCTGTGGAGGCTATAGAGGTGAGAGAGATCAGAGCATGTGAACAGAACTGATTATTAACCACATACTGAACTGCAGATGTGAACTGTACCACAGAACAAATCCAGGAAGTAATTTCATCAGTGTAAACATCTTTGAATATTTAATGTTAAGTCCTGATAATAAAATAAATAAATACAGCACATGGTTAAAACAAGTGAAGAGTGAGAGTACTGAGAAATATCTTCTTTTTACAGATGCAACACAACCTCAGACATGACTCTTCGATTTCAAAGTAGAAGTTATTCCAGGGTGGTATATAGGCGGTTAGCACTGATGCCTCAACGCGAGAAGGTCTGGGTCCAGGTTTGAGTCCAGGTTCGGCTCTTTGTGTGTGGAGTTCACTGTTCTCCCTGTGTCTGCATAAATGTTTGTTTGTCTCTCTGTGTTAGTCCTGAGATAGACCTCTGCTACCCTGAGGATGAGATACTAGATACTAGACAATGAGATGATGAGTTACTCCAGATCTGACATGTCACAATTTACATGACATGATGATGTGTTCTGGTACCTTTTGTTGTGCAGTTTGATTTTCTTTATATTTCTTTTTTCTCTTGAAATAGTTTTTCTCTTTATATTTCAGTTAGTTTTACACTGTTTCTCTCTTAGTTTTCACCTTTTGTTGAATTTGTGGTTTGAGTAACGGATTAATAAATAAGGCATAACATTATGACCACCTTCCTTATATTGTGTTGGTCCTCATCCCTGACTCATTGAGGCGTGGACTCCACTAGATCCCTGAAGGTGTGCTGTGGTATCTGGCACAAAGATGTTAGCAGCCGATCATTTAAGAGCTGCCTTGTGTTGCATGGTGGAGACTCCATAGATCAGACTAGTTTGTTCAGCACAACCCACAGATACTCACCTGGGAATTTGGAGGCCATGTCATCACAGCAATCTCAAACTAATTGTCTAGCCATCACAATTTGTCCCTCGTTAAACTCACTGAAATCCTCATATTTGCCCATTTGTTCTGCTTCTAACTTTGAGGACTAAATGTTCACCCACCCACTAACAGGTGCCATGATCAAGAGAGATGATCTGTGTTATTTACTTTACCTATAAGGGGTCATGATGTTATGCCTGGTCTGTGTATATTATACATTTAGGTTCTGAGTAATTCAGAGAGAGAGAAAGATAAAATCTTCAAAATAAACATGTTGAACAGAAAGCTCAAACTCAAACCTGTAGTGTGGACATCGATGCAGTTCCCTCTCACTGCAGCAGAGGGCGACAATATGCAAGAAGTTGTGGATTTCAGCTGTAAATAAACAGTTTTATGATAATAAAGATTCCTTAATAAACATAATGTTTTGTTCTGATGTTGTCTTTCTTCACAATTTCTCATTATCATGATATAACTTTCCACTCTGTGCATTAAGTAATTATAACCATGCCCCATATCATTCTATTACCAGCTCTTGTCTATCCATAAAGGTGTGTCCTAGTTAGCAGCGGGTCATTGATCCACCATACAACGGCCTGTTTGAACTTTTATGTAGGGGTGGATGATCGAGGTTTTGTTTGAAGCTTCAAAAAATGGTTCATTACCCAAGGCTTCAGTGATACCGCGGTCGAGTAGGACATCTAGTGGTCAATAATATGAAGTGTAATCGAGAGGGTTGGATTCACACTTATCACTTATTGGTTTATGAATCGTTTAGGATTTAATTCGCCATGCACGTTACTGTTCAGCTACACTACATGGTTGTATGGCTTTGAGCTGACATGAAGACTCACCAAAAGCTTCAGGACAGATTTTCACCATCACTGATAGCAGACGTGAACACAGTGGGAATTATTACAGTGAAACCCAGAAGAGAAGAAAATATCATAACTCCACCTTACACCTGACTTTCATAGCAAGTAAGTGTTTTGTTGAAAATAAATTGTTGTGAATATATACTGCCCACCAGTGGACGGGGTCAGTTGTTGTACCTACTAACCACATGTGCACATTTTAGTAAAGTTCCAAGCATCGCTGTTGACCCGGTGTTGCCTCTTCTCATTTTGGGTCATTAGGTCACAAATAATGACATAACATGGTGTCAGGAGTGTGTTTGAATTAGAAGGAACCTGTGTTGCAGATTTACAAGAAGTAACTTCCAACTTTTTGGCGAGCAACAACTGTTGGAGTCAGCTTGTTATGTAAGACTAGAACAGGAAGAAGCTAGTATGGAATGATACCAGAATCCACAACCATCAAAAATTTGACATCTTGAAACCAGAGGAGTGGCCCAAGTGGAAGGAGCACTGTGGCTCTGGTACCTTGACGTCGAAGTTCGTGATAAAAAGCTATCGGAGAAGCTTCAAATGTATGCAGAACTCAGTCTGGAATGAGCCGTTACTTGTGCACAACAGAGTGAAAGAGTGACAAAGCAACAAGTACTAAACACGCATACAAATGTTCGTTTTCAGTAGAAAAGCTGTGCTAAGAACAAAGATAAAGTGTAAGTGCAATCCAGCCGGACAAGGGAAGCGTGTGAAAGAGGTGCAGGTGAGCGTCTGTGCACAGTAAACAACAATGTCCTGCTCACGATGAAAACTGTAACAGTTAGAGGTGATTACACCAGAGGGTGCAGGAACAGAACAGTAGGAGAAATTGAAGTGCCACCAAAAAGTCATTCAGAGGAAGATGCATTTTTGTGCTCAGTTAACTCACTAGACTCTGATTATGGGTGGGTGACAGAACTAAAGATAGAAAACAGCTCAAGATAGACACAAAGGCAGACATAACAGTTCTCCCTGAATCAGAGTATGTTGCATGTAAAGCTTTCTCCCCATTGCAGAGGTCTGACAAAGTCTTATATGGTGATTATGATGATTCTGCCTCAAGTGCTTATGCTTTGATATCCCTTCAGCACCACAACACTTCCAACTGAGGATGAAAATACTGGAGGGCTTGGAGTGCTGTGCCAGATGGATGATGTGCTGGTCTATGCTCAGACAATCCATGATGCTCACCTTTAGAAAGGGCTTAAAAGACTGTAGGGGAATGGAGTGCTGAGAAATGTGAATTTTCAAAAGCCAAATTCCTGGGTCAAGTTATCAACGCTCATGGCATCAGAACTGATCCAAACAAGTTAAGAGCGGTTGAGACGATTCCTGGACATGGGGAACCATCTCAGGAAGTATGTACCTCAGCTGGCAGAGAAAACGCAGCCATTGAGAGATCTGAGAGATCTGATTGAGACCATGGTGCTTGTGCTTGGGAAACACATGGCCACTGATGTCGTCCTGTCGATGGTTCCCCAGAAAATTAATTAGAGAGAATAATTTCAGTTGAGACTCCTTAGTTGTAAGACAATGACACAACAACAATACTGTTATGCAGTGAAAGAAAGAGAAATGTGTTTCATACTGAGTTGACAGTAAAACAAAGAAACGTTGTGTTAGTGAATGTATACTGCCCTCTAGTGGAGGGGGTCAGTTGTTGTACCTACTAACTGTGTGTGCATGTTTCAGTAAATGTTTCAAACATCTTTATTAACCTGGAGTCACCTCATCTTATTTTGGGTCATTAGGTTACAACCAATGACTTAACTGTAAGATACTTAAATGCTTATCTTCACTTGGATATTTACACTGAAAAACACACGTCCTTACATCAGAAAACTTTATTTTTTCAAAAATTCATGTTTGCCTTTCATTGTTTTTTTCTAGATTCATGGAAATTTCCAGTTGCTCTATCATTTGCTGCTGTCCTGCTGATCGCCATAATACTCTTTCTCCTACGCTACTTCAGGTGAGCGGCTTCTTTTGCAACACGGTATATTTGCTGTGCACCTTAAACTAAACATCCTTGTTTTTCTTAACACTCTTAAAACAATGTTCAGATGCCTCCAGCGTTGCTATCAAAGTTATTCAGCTCTGGTGAATGCACCAATTAACATTACTTCTTTTAAATCTCTCATCCGAACATAAGGACATGAAGTTGTTGAAAAATTAATCATTTTGAATATTCGATAAAGGATATTAAGTGATTTTGCCTCAGTTGTGAAAGCATGTACATCCTGCCTATGCTGCTGTTCAAGCTGTGAAGAAAAACATGGCACAGATCAAGGCACGGCCCCAAAAAGGATAGTGATCAGGTTCTGAGAGACAGTTCTATGAAGATTAGAGGACTAGATGCTTTGGAGCTCCAGGAACAGGCTAGTATTTAAAAAGAGCTGTGTCAGTGTCATCTTCACAATCGTACTTAAAGATGTACGATCACATGTGACGCTTGTTATTGTTAATGTTAAGTGCGAACAGATTTTATTTTTGAAAACATGCATGCCTATTGGTAGACAGGTAGTGAGAGAAATGGATGTAGAGATGAGAACGTTTGAAGAGTATTCAGAGGGAGTATAAAGGGGTCGAGGGGATGGGATGAAAAGGGTCATAGGGATAAGAGAAAGGGGGATGAAAATGAGTAAAGAGGATGGGATGAAAAAGGGTTGATGGGAAGACTTGAAGGGGGCACGAGATGGCTGATGATAGAGGAACCTTGGGATTGAGACTCAGGGTGAGGACATATCTCAGGAAGCTTTGCATCCTTATCCAGGTTCTGTTAATGAAAGGTTGAAGAGAAATAGAGAGAGAAAGAGATAGGGTTAGGACACAGTTGTCTAGGTAAGCATGGGAAATAGAATGATATGGGGTGTGGTCTCCCAAACTTAAGTTATATTAACTCCATTTATTTTGTATTTATGTTTATTTTCTCATCAGAAGACTGATGCACTTGAAACAAAGATCAGAGATTGAACAGACACCAGTCGGCAGAGAAGAGGTGAGAATTAAATAGTACCAGTAAGTACAGGCCAATACGTAATTATTCATTGAAACCCCAATTCCACATCCCTTCTTTCACATTATTCCATGTGTACCCACGTTAAGTCACGGTGCAGTCCTGGCTGGACATGGCTTGGACATTTTACTGACCTCATGCTACTGTGCTGTAAAAATCTTATTTACTGGCCTTAGTCCTCTGGAGTTAATTATGTCTGTGATCAGCAATGCAATTAAAATGATGTTCTCTTGTCCATGTGGTCTACAGACTGATGAAATTCACTATGCCAGTGTACAGCTTGCTACAACCCAGGAAAACCAGGTCTACTCCAACTTCACATCAGCTGATCTGCGCAGATATGAAGAGGATTGTGTTTACACGGCAGTCAGACCCAGCAACCGCAGGTGAGCAGCTCTTCACAGGAGAGAATATCTGTTGTTGTGTTATCTGACAAAACTTTTTAACTACAACTACATACCGATCAGGCATAACATCATAACCACCTTCCAAACATTTGTAATTCATCAGAAAATGGACATGGACCTTCTGAGGGTGTCCTGTGGTGTCTGGCAATAGGGTGTTGTTAGTTGGGGGGGCAGCAGAGGCCTCATGGTCCTGCTTTTCCTGTCCTTCCACTTCCTTGTTTTTGTTCTCTCCCTATCACCTCATTAGGCTCATTAGGCTCACCTGGGCAGGAGACTGGTGGGACCACCTGATCCAGCTGCAGCCAATCACCAATCAGTGCTCTTTAAAAGGATTGCTGTGACTTCCCTCCAGTGCAAGATAATTTCACATTAGTTGGTCTGTGCCAGCATTTGAACTGAAAGTTTAGAGAGGGAAACCTCCTGTTGTGAGAATTTGTTCAGTTTCTGTGTCTTTTTCTTCTTCATGTGACTTCCTTCCCTGGAGTTTTCAACTCCTGTAGTTTGCCTTCTTGAATTTTTGTTTTTGTATTCTCCTGCTTAGTTTTAGTAATAAACTGGATTTTGTTAACTTTACTTGAGCTCTAGGTCTCTTGCATTCTGGGTCTGACCTCTTGCTAGACAGTGTTCACATTGAGGCTGGGATCAGACTGGAACCATTTAACTGTGGTTTGTTTTGTGTGCATACAGGGAGGTGTTTACCTGATCTAACCAGAACTAAACATTTGGAAAATATGTTGTGTATTCAATAGGTGCATGTTTGTACAAGACTTATGTAGTCAACATTAAAGAAAACCCATATTCTGCATGATACTAATGATGCTCTTAATGAGGTAGTGGAGGGTAGTTCAGTGAATCTCAACTGTAGCAGTGATGCAAACTACACCTGGTACAAGGAGAACCAAACACTGATTAATGGATCAGAATCAATTTATCATTTAACCTCCATCAGTTCTGAAGACAGAGGGACCTACTACTGCAAGTCTGAGAAGTCTGTACTCATGTGATTGTTGCTTAAAGCCCAGATGAATGAGATACTAACTTTTACTTTAGTAATGCTACCAAGAAAACTCACTTAATGCTACAATAACCTCCAGTTGAACCTCCTATTGAAAGAGACTCCAGCCATCAGGGTATACTGATTCAATGAAGGGGTGTACATGGTCTGCACCAATTGTCCAGCCATCACAATTTGTCTTGTTATGTTATGCCTGGCCCGTGTATATTAGGTTTTGAATTAATACAGATGCAGAGAAAGATGAATTCTTCAAAAAATAAACCATGTTGAATCGAACGCTTGAACTCAAACCTGTAGTTTGGACATAGTTGCAGTTACCCTTTTACTGCAGCAGAGGACAACAATATGCAAAAAGTTGAGGAGTTCAGCTGTAAATAAACAGGTTTATGATGATAAAGATTTTGAACAGTCACTTCATGAACAAAATGTTTTGTTCTAATTTGATTTTCTCTGTTAACAATTACTCATGATGATAAAACTTTCCACTCAGAAAATGAAATAGTTATAACCATGCCCTATATAATTCTATTTCCATCCCTTACCTATCCTTAAAGGTGTGTCCTAAAACTGCAGGTTAGCAGCGGGTCATTGATCCACCGTACAACGGCCTGTTTAGCCTTTTACATAAGGATGGATGATAAAGGGATTTGTTTGAACATCCAACAAATGGTTAATTCCTCGAGGCTTCGGTGATACCGTGGTCGAGTAGGACATCTAGTGGTCAATAACATGAAGTGCTATCTAGATATATTCACACATGTCACTTATTGGTTCATGAATCATTTGGGATTTGATAGGCCATGCTCATAACTGTTCAACTACACTACGTGGTTTATTGCTTCGAGCTGACATGAATGAAGATTCAACAACAGCGTCAGGACAGATCTTCATCATCACTGATAGCAGAGCTGAACAGAGTAGGTGTTATTACAGTCATGTCATGATGTCATGACTCCATCTCTCATATGATTTATGTTTGATTGTACTGTTTTTATGTCATTGATCAGATGATTAAAAGACAGACGACCAGTGTGTGATTGTACATGTAATAAATGCCTGACTTCTCTTTACAAGATCTCAATTTCTAACGAATTTCACAACCATAATAATTATCAGTATGCTGCCTCCCGTGGTCCTGATGCTAATTCCTTTGTTTCTATTGAATCAGTGGATAATGTGAAGCAATGTTCGGTTTTCAGGAAAATATGTGAGCTGTTAGGTTTGGAATCATGGGTGGTATTTTAATTTTGTGAATAAGAGGATGTGTTGTCATTGGATTTAACATAGAAACATTCACAACAAAAATGTAGTAGCAAGTGAGAGAGGGAACCACAGCACCTGACAAGAAACAGGTGACGACTAAATTGTAGCTGAATAATCCCCTCACACACACAAAAAAAAAAAAAAAAAAAAAAAAATGCCATTATAACATATCACCAAACGGTAGAGTTCAAAATATCACTAGTATGGATATGGCTGCAATTCCCTCTCCCTGCAGCAGAGGGCGAAAGTTTATTAGTTGTTGAAGATTTCTGACTGGTCCTGTGACACTTAAGGCTGCAGGACCTGATAACATCTGAGGACGTGTCCTAAAGACTGGACTGAAGAACTGAAGGAGATGTTCACAGACTTTTTATCATCTTCCTCCAGCAGTGGTGCCAACCTGTCTTAAGATCACCAACATCATACCTGTACAGAAAACCCCTACAGACCTCTCTGATTTTCACCCTGTGGCTCTCACACCTATGATGAAATGCTTTCAACGCCTGGTAATGCAACACATAAAGAAATGTCTCCCTGTAGATCTAGATCCACTACAGTACTCATACAGAGCCCACAGAGCTCCAGAAGATGCAACTACCACCATGCTCCACCTCTCACTGTCACACCTTGAGCAGAAGAAGTGAACCTTGCAAATGACAACATGCACCCCTAATGATTGATGGATCTGCTGTAGAGAGGACCAGTAGTGTGAAATACCTCGGTGTCCACATTGCTGATGACCTCACATCACCCTCCACAGACTCAGGAAAACCATCCTCCCCACCTCATATTTCATCCCAATCCTACAGAGGTACTGTGGAAAGCATCCTCACCTACAGTTTCACCTCCTGGTTTGGCAACTGCTGCGAAAATGTAAATAAAAAGCAGTTGAACAGAACTGTGAAGACAGCCAGCAAGATCATCTGTGGTCCACTTCCCTGCTTGTTGGAAGCAGCACTGCGTCCATGAAGCCACGTCCAAGAAGTGTCTTTCCTCAGGATGATCAACGGACTGCCCCCCCTCCCTGAAATGCACCCTCACTGACCCCAACCTCCTGACAGTTAAACCACTGATAAAATAAATGAATAAAGTGGACTATAATAGTTGGACTTTAAGGTAATTAAGATTTAAAAAAAAAAAGAAAAATGAAAAAAAAAAAATTGACGCTTTGCAAATTCATGCTCTGGGCCTGATTAGACACCGTGCAGGGTTTTTGGCCTGTGGGCTGTATGATTGACACGTCTGGTTGCAGGTGAGTTCTGGATGAAGATGAAGCTGATGATGGTTCTGTTCAATTCAATTCAAGAAAAAGATACATACATCAAGCTGAAGGAAACACATAGAATCTAATGATATAACACATAGCTGATGATCGTATGTGACAGTTTGTGAGTATAACAGGAATCATGGGCCGGTTGGTGAATTGTTCATCTGGTAGGAGTGGACAACTGGAGGAGGCCATGAAGACTGGGGCAGATGTAGTTTATGGAGCTCCACAGGTCTGATACACAGACTCCAGACCATGAAGACTGGGCTGGTTGATGAGGCCACAGCAGCAGATGTAGCTTAGAACTCCACAGGTCAGATATTCCGCACTCCAGACCAGAGACCCTCACAACAAGATGGAGGGGAGGGGAAGGGAGAGAGTGAGACACAGTGATTAGTAACAGAAAATAAATTATAAGAGATAGAAAATAAATTATAAATATTAGAGGGCAGGAGCCAGAGAAGAGAGAGGAGAGGACATGTCCTCAGTGCATCTTCCCCCTGCAGCCTAGGCCTATAGCAGCATAACTAAGGGATGGTTAAGTCCAGCACTAACTATAAGCTTTGTCAAAAAGGAAAGTCTGAAGCCTGACCTTAAAAGTAGAGACGGTGTCTGCCTCCAGAACCCAAACTGGGAGCTGGTTCCACAGGAGAGGAGCCTGATAGCTGAAGGCTCTACCTCCCAATCTACTTTTAGAAACTGTAGGAACCACAAGTAGACCTGCACTTAGAGATCGTAGTTATCTGTTGGGAGAATATGGTTCTATGAGGTCTTTCAGATATGATGGAGCTAGGCCTTTCAGGGCCTCGTATGTAAGGAGGAGGATTTTAAATTCAATTCTAGATTTTATATGGAGCCAATGAATGAAGCAAAGCTCCACACTGCCTCCTTCTGGCCAAACTGAAAAACTCACAATGTATTACAAAAAAAGTCTTGTGGTATTACAAAGAGACAACAATCGGCCATTATGGCTCATTTTTGAAAATCTCTCTGAGAGAAATACTATTGGCACAATAAAATGAAGCAAAATTACATAACTTTAAGACTTTAACTACAATTAGACACGCCAAATAAGAAACACGACATGATGTTTATTTCATGTTTTACTGTGTCACCTTAAAGCCACACAATCATGTAGTGTAGTCAAACAGTAATGTGAATGGTGAATCAAATCCCAAACGATTCATGAACCAATAAGTGTCACATGTGAATTTCTCTTCTGTCTAGATTGCACTTCATGTTATCCACCACTAGATGTCCTACTCGAACACGATGTCACTGAAACCTCGAGTAATGAACCACTTTTTGAAGCTTCAAATTAAACCTCGATCATCCATCCCTACATAAAAGTAGAGTCTGTCATAAACTGTTCCACATGAAATGTTCATCGTAACACAATCAACCATGTCTTTACTGATTAAAACTCCTCAGTTTAACTTGACAAGAAGAGAAAACAACACAAACAGTGAGATCACACTGTCACAACACATCATGACTGTGTATGTTAATTACTGACATATTTGACTTAATATGCAAAACAATAATCATGGAATTATTTAAAAACCTAAAGCTAAATTCTCTCTTGATTACAGGGAGATTACTGACAAATGAGACGACTGTTCACTCTCACACATTATTTTTAGAAGAACGAAACTCTTGAATCATTGACACTTCTTCACCACAGCGACAGGATGGAGAACAGAGTCTGCCTTCAGGTCACATCCTTCTTTGTGAGCACATTCATGTTGCTCCGTTCAGACACTAGGTAACCGTAGTGGATGTTATTTAACAGCTGATGTGTTTTACCTGCAGACACAGCAGAGAGAGGAGCCACCAACATGAGGTTTAAAGTAGCAGAAGCTGGATTTGTCGTCTTCCTTCTCTCCTCATCAGGTACTTTGAGTTTCTGTTTTTCACATTTCACTGAAGCTGTAGCTGCTTGTTGTAGTGAATAAATACTTCCTGTTAGAATGAACACAGACATAAACCAGACTGTTAAACTCTGTGAAATATTGGTTTTAATTCTGTTACTGCAGAGCTGATTATTGAGTTAAACATGAGATTCTTTAACGTTCATCATTCAGTTGATTTATTATTGATCATGAAGTCATTAAAATAATTTCAAATCACCTTCAATAATTCAACATGTCTCTGATATGTACATGCAATAAATGTATCATTACAATTATCATTTATCATGAAAGAAACACAAGTTATACTGTGTGAAAGGAGTTCACACTGCACTTCACGCAGCAATGTAAAAAAACAAAAACTACTTTCATTTCTATGTCACTTCCTTTTTCTCTGAACTTGTCCTCTTCCGTTTGTCCTCTTCAGTTCATCTGTCTCATGTCTCTCATGTTAAATCATCACTGTTCCTTCACTGCATCCTCAGAGAGTGTGACGTCCTGCCTCAGCTCACGTACACATTAACTGTAGAAATCATCTTTTTAAAGCACAACAGTTAATTGTGGTCTCTGATGTTCTCTGTGTTCCAGTGGTACTTGGTCAGACTGATCATGGAGTGACTTACTCTTCTACTCAGATCTGTGCTGTCGAAGGATCAACAGTGGAAATAAGCTGCAGCTACACGTACCCATCCAGAATAAATGACAACGTCACCGTGGTTGAAAAAGCTGTATGGTTTACTAAAATGGAAGGTGGTGAACCTGTGGATCTGATGACAGAGGCAGAGTTTTCAGGTCGTGTTCAGTATCACTGTGATGAGAACAAGTGCACTCTGAGAATCTCAGACCTTAGAGAGAAAGACTCAGCTGAGTACAAGTTCAGATTCACAACAAACCAACCAGGAGGGAAATATACTGGTTCACCTGGAGTCACTCTGACTGTCTCAGGCAAGAATTTCTCCTCCACATATGTCAGATGTGAAACATGTCATTACTGTTACTGAACTATTGATGACTGTGTTTATTTAATGGGTGACAACAGTTAAAATGATATTTCTCTGTTCACTTCAGTTCTCCATGTAGAGGTCAATAAAAGAGATCCAACATCATATCCTAGCTGGGCAGTGGTGAAGTGTCAGAGCAGGTGTCGTCTATCTGATGATTCCTACGTCTGGTACAAGAATGGAGTGAACATGAAGAAAGACATTGATTCAATTAACGAACAGTTTGATTGGGAAGACAGTGTTTCCTGTGCTGTTAAAGGATCTGAGAAGTTTCCCTCTCCTCCACAATGTGAGTTTACTTCAGTCTTCCACTAACTCAGTTTCATCTCGAACCAACCTTCATTGTCTATTTTTCAAAAACCCCACATTCCTCTTCCTCTTCTTTTTTTTGATCTCTGGGGGTTAAAATTTAAAAATGCTAAAAAATCATTTCTTCTTTTTTCTTTTTTCCCGGGGGTTGTCCTTCATAAAACCTGCTAAAAGTAAACTTACACTGACAGAAGAAACTGTGCCATAAAATTTCATCAGGGGACATTTCCTCCACATACAGCCCATTTTTTTTTTCGGGTTGTTTTCCAAAGTTCTTTTTTCCGTTCTATCGTTTCGTCACGGATGAAACCCCCCCCTCACACCCTGAGGACCTGAGTAAAAAAACTCCAAGTTTTCCCAGGTCGTTTTTCAGGTCCTTGAACCAGAGAAAAGAAATCCACTTTGAGAATCACTAAGCGAGAAAGAGTGATTCATCTGGTATCACTTAAAAATTAAAGGGACACGATGGTTTGAATGGAGAAGTGTTTTACCTGGAAAAAAAACCCTCTGCTGTCACGGGTTTACTGATGAACTCTAACTGTGTGGGTGGATGTATCTGTGCATTGAGTTTTTAAAAACAGATGGGGACTTTTCTGTTTTGTTGTCATGTGCAGCTCTGCGGGTGCGGTGCCCCGAATAATACAGTCCTTCAGTCTCAAACTGAGGAAGAGCTCAATTTGTCTCACCCGGCTGCGTCCAGCGGGGTCTTTCTTTACGCTGGTTCAAAAACCCAAACCCAAGAATCGGGGACCAGAAACTTCTACTTTGCAGACAATTTTTCCCCCGGGAGACACATCTCCGTGCTTTCGGGGGAAACATGGGGATTCCGCTCTCCTTCAGTCTTTTGAGTTTACTTCACTTTTGGCTGTCATCCCTCTACTAGAAAAAGTATCATACGGACGGGTTTTTTTTGGGTGTTTTCCCTTCAGAGAGACACTGATTTTGACATATTTCTAAAAAATAAAAAAAAAACTTGCAAACCTGCGCGATTTTAAACTCTAAAGATTAACTCGGGTTTTTGTTTAAATTTTTTTGATTTCCCCCCTTTAACTGACAAAAAAAACCTTCAGAAACTTCACTTAAAAACAACATTAATCTCCATCTATCTCCAATCCTTCAAAGCACCCCTCTGTACCCAGTGAGCCCCTTTCTGGTGAGTTTAGTGGAGGTTAGTTCAGTGACTGGACCTGTAGGAAGGGATGCAAACCCAGCAGCTAACTACACCGGGTAAAAAGGGAAACCCAAAACCATTTCCTCGGGGACCAGGAGGGTATTTATCATTTCCCCCTCCTCAGCCCCTGGGGGAAAACAGGGTTTAACTACTGAAAGTCTAAAGGTAACAGATGTGTCTGTTTTCATAGCCCGCCCAGTGTAAGTAAACATCAAAAGATCTTTTTGTCAGTTTGATTTAAAAGTTAAAGATGATAAATTTGGAGTTAAAGACGGGTGATCTTTCAGTACAGCAAAAAAGGGGGGGGGGGGGGGGGGGGGGGACCTGGGGAAATTCTCTCAATTTTCTCCTCCAGATGCCCAAAAAGTTTCCCCTCTGTATCAGTAAAGTCCATCTGGTGAAAATAGTGGAGGGTAGTTCAGGGCCCTTCTGACCTGTACAGTGTGCTAACCCAGCAGAAAACTACACCTGGTACAAGGAGAATGAAATTTAAAAAAAAAAGTTTCAGGACAGATTTTTCACCATCATGATTTAGGCCTGAACACGGGGAGGGGAGTTATTACTGTGAAGCCAGAAAAAAAAGGACGTCAAAACTCCATCACTTTTATGTCTGATTGTTGTAGTAGGAAATTGAACTTAAAAATACCCAGTTTACTCCCATCGAGTTTAAACAAAAAAGCCCAATAAAAGAAAAAAACCACAAGAAAAACTAAAAAAAATTTAACATCCCCCTGCAGGATTTTTTATAAGCCCGGGTCTTTTTCCCTTTCGATAAAATCTAAACAACCAACTCTTTTTACTGAACACAAAGACCTCATATCATTTTTGTCCATTTGGGGAAAAATTACCAAAAATACTGAATGTCACCCAGTTTAACTTTGGGGGGGGGCCCTGGGGGGGGCTGTTTCCTCTGCTTCTTTTGATTTTGTGAAAGAGGTAAGTTCTGTTTCTTTTTTTTTATTTTACATTTCGGGTCATTTATTTTTTAGATTTGTTTTTTATTCCTTATTTTTTGGGCCCTTTCCCACGAAAAAGAAACTTTTCACTGGGGGATAAACCAAAGAACCTGGGGAAAGGGCTAAAAAGGGGGAAAGAGATCAGAGCTTGTGAAAAACTGATTTTTAAACCCATTACTAAACCTGAAAGATTTGAACTGTACCACAGAACAAATCCCGGGAAAGTTCATTTAAACGTGAAAACATCTTTAAATATTTAATGTTAAGTCCGATAATAAAAAAAAAAAATACAGCACATGGTTAAAAAAAAAGTGAAGAGTGAGAGAAATAAGAAATATTTTTTTTAAAAACAGATCCCAACAAAACCTCAGACAGGGACTCTTCTATTTCAAAGTGAATTTTTATTCTAAGAGGCACATAGGGTGGGGGTTTAAAACACTGATGCCTAAACCCACGAAAAGGTCTGGGTCGGTTTGAGTCCAGGTTCAGGCCCTTTCGTGTTGCATGGTGGGCTCCAAAAGATAAACTATTTTGGGTTAAACAAAAACCCACAGTTTAACTAAACCGGGGAAAAATTTTGGGGGCCATGTCCACAAGCAAACTCAAACTAATTGTCTACCCATCAAAATTTGTCCCCGTTAAAACTCCCCTAAAATCCTAAAAATTTCCCCTTTGTTCTGCTTCTAATTTTGGGGGACTAAATGTTCACCCCCCCCACTAACGGGTTCCTGATCAAGAGAGTTTAACTGGTTATTTACTTCCCCTTTAAAAGGGGGTCAGTTTTAAAAGCCGGTCTGGGGTAAATTATACTTTTAGGTTCTGAGAAATTTCCCAGAGAGAGAAAAAAAGATAAATTCCCTAAAAATAAAAAATGTTAAACAGAAAGTCAAACTCAAACCTGTAGTGTCGCCCACTTTTGCAGTTCCATCCAGAGCGAGGGCGACAATATGAAGAATTTTTGTGGTTTTCAGCTGAAAAATAAACATTTTTTTATGATAATAAAGTTTCCCTTAAAAAAAACATAATTTTTTTGTTTGATGTTTTTTTTCTTCACATTTTCTTTTCATGATAAAAACTTTCCCACTCTGTTCCCTTTAAAAGAAATTTGAAAAACCACGCCCCATATCTTCTATTACCCTTTTCCCTATCCAAAAAGGGTTTTGTCCTAGTTAGCAGGGGGGTTCATTGATCCACCAAACAACGGCCTGTTTGAACTTTTATGTGGGGATGGTTGATCGGGGTTTAGTTTAAAGCTTCAAAAAAGGTTCATTCCCCAAGGCTTAAAGCGATACCGGGTCGGATTAGGACATCTAGTGGCAATAACATGAAGTGAAAATGAGAGGGTTGGTTTCCCACACTTATAAACTTTTTGGAAAATTTTGAATCGTTTAGGATTTAATTCGCCAGGGAAACTTTAAAACTTTTCCCAGAACCCTACATGGTTGTATGGCTTTGAGCTGACAGGGAAGACTCACCAAAAGCTTCAGGCCAGTTTTTCACCATCACTGAAAAGCACACCTAAACCCCACAGGGGGGAATTATTAAAAAGAACCCCCGAACAGAAGATGTTTTCCCTAATTTCCATCTCTCGTATGATTTCAATTTCATTTAATCTTCCACAGGGCATTTTAGATAAAACTTTAAAAAAAAGTTCTTTGGGGAAAACTTGTTTTCATTTTCGGGGTTGATGAAAATTAATCAATGAAAAAAAAGACAGCGACCAGTTTGTGACTGAAAATTTGATAAATTTTTTTCTGATTCTTTTTACAAAATCTCTTTTCTAAAAAATTTTAAAAAACCCTAATTTTTCCCTTCCTCCACGGCCCAAGTTATTCAGCCCGAAGACAAGCCCCTACAAGAAATGGAGGGGGGGGAAGGGAGGGGGGGTTGAACACTGTGTTAAGAAATAGAAAATAAATTAAAAGAGAGGGGAAAATAAATCATAAAAAATTAGAGGGCGGGAAAGCCAGAGAAGAGAGGGAGAGGACATGTCCTCATTCCCATGCCCCCTGCAGCCGGGGCCCAATACAGCATAATAAGGGATGGTTTTTTCCAGCAAAAAACTAAAAGGGCTTTGTCAAAAAGGAAAGTTAAAGCCTAAAATTAAAAGTAGAGACTGTGCCCTGCCTCCAAAAACCCCAAAAGGAGCGGGTTCCACAGGAGGGAGCCCTGATAGCGGGAAGGCTCAAACCTCCCAATCTCCCTTTTTAGAAACTCTAGGAACCACAAGTAGCCCTTGCATTTAGAGATCTTTAGTAAACCGTTGGGAGAAGAGGGTTCATGAGTGTTCAGATTTGTATGGGGAATTTTTAAGGGGGCCTTTTAATTCTATTTTTTGGAAATAAATTTTGAAGAAAAAGCTCCACATTTGCCCCCTTCGGGCCCAAAATGAAAACAAAAAATGTTTTTAGAAAAAAAGGGTTTGGTGGTTTTTAAAAAGAGACAATCTCCCATCATTGCTGTTTTTTGAATATCTCTCTGACAAAAAAGCTATTGGCACAATAAAAGAAAAAAAAATTACATAATTTTAAAGGCTTTAGCCAATTTAAAATTTTGACACGCCAAATAAGAAATATGACATATGTTTTTTTTAAATGTTTTCTTTTCATCTTAGAGCCACACCATGTATTTGTAGTCAAACAGAAATTTTAATTTGTGAATAAAACCCCCAAAAACGATTAAAGAACCAAAAATGTCACATTTTAAATTTTCTCTTCTGTCAAATTTTACACTTCATGTTATTAGCCACTAAAATGTCCTACCGAACAGGTTTTGTCACTGAAACCTGATTAATAAACCACTTTTTGAATTTTCAAATTAAACCTCAATACCACCCCTACATAAAATAAGCCCTGACATAAACTTTTTCCAAAAGAAATGTTCATTGTACCAAAAACCAAAAAGTTTTAAATGATTAAAATCCTCAGTTTAACTTGACAAAAGAGAAAAAAACCAAACAGTGAGATCACCCCTTGTAAAAAAACACAAAAAGGAATGGGGTATGTTAATTACTGAAATTTTTTGATTCATTTTGCAAACAATAATCATAAAAATTGTTTAAAAACCTGAAGCTAAAGGGCCCCCTTGATGCAGGGAGAGGGGACTGACAAATAAAGACGACTGTTCATTTCCCACACATTATTTTTAGAAAAAACGAAACTTTTAAATCATTCACACTTCCCTTGCCCAAAAGGGGGCGACAGGACAAAAGAATAGAGTCGGGCCCCTTCAGTTCACACCTTCTTTGTGAGCAAATTCATTTTGCTCCTTTCAGACACTGGGTAACCGTAAGGGGATTTAATTTAGCAGCTGATGTTTTTTACCTCCCAGACACAGCAAGAGAGGAGCCACCAACATGAGGTTTAAATTAGCAGAAGCGGGTTTTGTCGTCTTCCTTCTCTCCCATCAGGTATTTTTTGGGGTTTCTTTTTTTTTCCCCTTTCACTGAAGCTTAGCTGCTTGTTGTAGTAAATAAATACTTCCTTTTTAAAGGGAAAAACGCCCTTTAAACCAGACTTTTAAAAACTCTGTGAAATTTGGGTTTTTTTATCTCTTTTACTCCCAGAGCAAATTTTGAGTTCTTAATTAGATTTTTTAAAACCGTTAAATCATTCAGCTTATTTAAAGGGGAAAAATTTTTCAGTCATTGACCCAAGCAGTGAAGTTTCCAACTCATTTTTATCAAATGTTCCAACAATTTCAATGAATTCAGTCACGGTGTCGTTTTAAAAGAAATTCTTTGATTAAAATTTTTTATAAAATTATTTATTTTTGACCCTTAATTTCTTTAATAAACTTCAAACCCCCTTTTCAGTCTTTCAACATGTCTCGCCATGAAATATATTAAAAATTTTGAAAATATTACAATTATCATTTACATGAAAAAACCCACAATTTTTATACTGTGTGAAAGGAGTTCACATGAAATTTCACCAGCTATTTTAAAATTTACTACTTTATTTCATGTCACCTTCCTTTTTTCTCTAAAACTTGTCCTCTTCTGTTTGTCCCTTCGTTCTTTCTGTCTCATGTGTCTCATTTAAAATCATCATTTTCCTATCACCACCCCTAGAGAGTGTGACTTCCGGGCCTCAGCACCGTACAAAATTAACTGTAGAAACATTTTTTTAAAAGGGCACAACATTAAATTTTTTGGTCTTGATGTTTCTGTGTTCCAGTGGTATTGGCCCGGGACTGATCATGGATGACTTCCCTTTTCTACCAATTGTGCTGTAGAAGGATCAACGGGTGGAAATAAGCTGCGCTACACGTACCCATCCAAAAAAAAATGACAAACGCCCACCGTGGTTGAAAAAGCTGTAGGGTTTTACAAAAAGGGGGAAGGTGTAAAAACCTGTGGATTCTGATGAAAAGAGGCGATTTTTCAGGTCGTGTTCAGTATCACTGTAAAGGAAAAAAGGCACTCTGAGAATCTCAGCCCCTTAGAGAGGAGACCCCAGTGGGGTACAAGTTCAGATTCCCAACAAAAAAAACCGGGGGGAAAAATAAACGGGTTCACCTGGAGTCACCCCTGACGTCCAGGTAAAAATTTTATCCTCCCACATTTGCCCACATGTGAAACATGTCATTACTGTTACTAAACATTGATCAATGTTTTTAATTTAAGGGGTGAAAACAGTTACAATTAAATTTTCGTTCATTTCCCAAGTTTTTCCTGTAGAGGGCCAAGAAAACATTCCAAATGAATCCAAACCTGGGCAGAGGTAAAATGTCGAGCGGGTTGTCGTCTATCTCCCTCGTTCCCAAACGTCTGGTACAAAAATGGGAGAACATAAACAAAGACCCCTGATTAAATTAAAAAAAAAAAAAAAAAAACAAAAAATTTGACGGGGGAGACAATTTGTTTCCCGGCCCTAAAAAAAGGGAAATTTGAGAATTTTCCCCTCTCCTCCAAATGTGATTTTTCCCTTTCAGTTTTTCCACTAACCAGTGTCCCCCTCTAAAACCAAAACCATCAGTTCCTGCGTTTAAAAAAACCACACTTCCTCTTCCTTTTTCCTCTTTTTTTGATCCTGTGGGTTTGGGTTTTTAAAGGGCTATTAAAAATAAATTTCTTCTTCTTTTTCCCTTTCGGGGTTCCCCTTCATCAACCCTGTAACAAAGTGCCCTTACACTGACAAAAGCTCGGGCCCCAAAAAGGGTTCATCAGGGGGAATTTCCTCCAAAATCCCGAATTATTTTTATTCTTTTGGGTGTAAAAGTTCGGGTTCACCGGGAACGTAGTCGTCAGTGGAGAATCCCCAAGCCCGGGGACCTGAGTAAAGATTTCCCAGTATTCGGTCGTGTTCAGGCCCTTAAACCCAGGGGGGACGGGAAGATCCACTCTGAGAATCAAACCTGAGAGGAGTAAATTCTTCGGGAGAAACACTTAAAAACCCAAGACCCCGATGGTTTGAGGGGAGAAGGGTTTTTTCTGGAACAACTCGATGCACAGGTACTGATGAACTCTTACTGTGAAGGTGGATGTACTGTGCTTTGGTGTTCAAACAGGTGACTTTAAATGTTGTGGTTGTAAAGTGCAGCCTGAGGTGCGGGTGCCCAAGAAAAAAATCAGCCCATCAAAACCAAACTGAGGAGACCAAGTGTGTCACCCAGCTGCAGTCCGGCTGGGTTTTTAAAGTTGGTTCAAGAACAACGAGAATCAGGACACAGAAAAATTTTAATTTTGACAGACAACTTTTCTCCAGGAGACACCGTCCCCGTGCTTTCAGGGGGCATGGGGATTCCCGCTCTCCTTCAGTCTGTGTTTTTAAACTTAAACCGGGTTTGTCATACCCCCAAACAAGACTTGTATCAAAACTGGACAGTTTTTTTGGGGTGTTTTACTTCAGAGGGACACTGACCCCTTGACATTTTTCCCTAGAAAGAAGTAAACTTGAAAAAAATGTGCGATGTAACCCCCCCCCCCCCCCCCCCCCCCCCCCTCAAGTTCCCCCCCCCCCCCCCCTTTTTCCCGGTTTGTTTTTAAAAGTTTCAGTTCCCATTTTTAAACTGACAGAAAAACTTTCAAAAAACCTTACTTTTACAAAAACATAAAAATTTCCCCTTTCTTCCCCCAGATCCTTCAAAGTTTCACCTGAAATCAGGGGAGTCCCTCTGGTGGATGTGGAGGGTAGTTCGGGTGACTGGGGCCCTGTAGCAGTGAATGCAAAAACCAGCAGCAAAATTTACCCCTGGTACAAAAGGAAAACCCAACCCACTTCCTCTGGGACCGGGATTAAAATTTATTCATTTCACCTCCATCAGTTGGGGGACACGGGGGGTTTCTACAACTCCCAATTTCTGGGGGTTCAACAGTCGTGTCTGTATTCAAAACGCCCCAGTGTAAGAAAACATAAACCCAGATCTTTTGTCCTGGATTTTAAAATTTTAAGTTTATACAGTTGGAGTTCAACAGATTAAGTCCCAGCTAAAAATGACTAAATTATTTTCTCTCTATATTCCCCTTTCCAAAATCCCCCCAAAGTTTCCCCCTCTGTACCCAGTAAATTCCATCTGGTGAAATTTGGAGGGTAGTTCAGTGACTCTGACCTGTACAGTGATGTTAACCCCAGACTAAAATTCCCACCTGGTACAAGGGGGAATAAAAGACTCACCAAAAGTTCGGGAAAACAAAACTTCCCCATAACTGATTTTCAGACCTAAACCCCAAGAGGGATTTTAATTACTTTTAACGCCCAGAACAGAAGAGGCCGTATTTAACTCCACCCTTAAAACCGGGTTTGGGGTTTGTTGGAAAAATGAACTTTAAAAATATCATTTTAACTGCATCAGAAAATTATCAACAATCACTCAAAAAAATAAATATTGATTCTAAAACAAAAACCCTTCCCCCTGTAAAGGGCTTTTTGTTTTAGACTGGCCCTGTTTTTTTTTTTGGGATCAAATCTAAAAAAACCAACGCATTCGGAAAAACCCCAAAGACCCCTTATCAGGGTTTGTCCTTTTGTGGGAAAAATTTCCCAGAAAAAACTAAAATGCCCTCAGTTTAACTTTGGTGGGGGCTGGTCTGATTCCTCTGCTTCTTTTGATTATGTGTATGGGGGTAAGTAGTTTTTTTTTTTTTTATTATTTTACGGGTTCAGTTCCTTTATTTTTAAATTTGAAATTCATCCTTTCGCTTATTTCTTGGATTCCATCCAGGAAGAAGAAATCTTCAGCTGGGGGAATGAACAAATAAAACCAGGGGAAAGGCTATAGAGGTGAGAGAGATCAAGCATGTGAACAAACTGATTTTTAAAACCACATACTAAACCTGTAGATGTGAACGGGTACCACAAAAACAAATCCAGGGAATTTTTTCCCTCAGTGTAAAAATTTTTAAAATTTTTGATTTTAAAAGTCCGATAAAAAAAAAAATTTAAAATAAAAAGGCACTGGTTTAAAAACCCAAGTGAAGATGAGAGTACTGAAAAAATTTATTTTCTTTTTACAAAAGAAAACCAAAACCTCAGAATGACTCTTCTATTTCAAAGTAGAATTTATTCAAGATGGCAAAAAGTGTGGGGGTTTTAAACACTAAATCCCTTCAAGGGAGAAGGGTCTGGGTCCGGGTTTGAGCCCCAGGTTCGGCTCCTTTCTGTGGGGAGTTCACGTTCCCCCTTTGTGTCTGCATAAATGTTTTTTTGTCTCTTTTTTGTTAGTCCTGAGTTAGGCCCTCTGTTTACCCTGGGGAAAGAGATACTAGATACTAGACAATGAGATAAAAGCGTTTTTTCCCAAATCTGACATGTCAAAAATTTACTTGACACGAGATGTGTTTTTGGTACCTTTGTTTTGCACTTTGATTTTTTTTTGTAATTTTTTTTTTTTCTTTTGTTTAAGATTTTCCCCTTTAAAATTTCACTTACTTTTTTCACTGTTTCTCTCTTAGTTTTCACCTTTTTTTGAATTTGTGGGTTTGGGGTAAAGAATATTAAATCAAGCATAAATTTATGACCCCCTTCCTTATAAATTTATGGGTCCTCATCCCTGGGCTCATTTAGGGTGGGGCTCCCCTAGACCACTGAAAATTTTTTGCTTTTGGTATCCCGGCCAAAGATGTTTGCAGCCCATCATTTAAGCCTGCCCTTTTTTGCATGGTGGTTTAAATCCCTAGTCAGACTAGTTTGGTTTTTAGCACAACCCAAGATACTCACCTGAGGAATTTGGGAGGCCTGTCACACCGCCAAAATCAAAACAACTTCTGGGCCCTCAAATTTTTCCTCGTTAAAATTTCTGAAAAACCCTCATATTTTCCCATTTGTTCTGCTTCTAACTTTGAGGACTAAATGTCATCCACCCCCCTAACGGGGGCCTGATCAAAAAGAGATGACAGTGTTTAATTTTTCTTCAACCCATAAGGGGGCATGATGTTTTGCCGGAGAAAGATAAATTCTTCAAAATAAAAAATGTTGAACAGAAAGCTCAAACTCAAACCGTATGTGGACATCGTTGCAGTTCCCTCTACGCAGCAAGGGGGGGACAATAAGCCAAAAAGTTGTGGATTTCAGCTGTAAATAAAAAAGTTTTATGATAAAAAAAAATTCCTTAATAAACATAAAGTTTTGTTCGAAATTTTTTCTTTCTTTTCCCAAATTTTTCATTATCAAAGAAAAAACTTTCCACTTCCCGTGGGATTTTTAATTATAAACCCCGCCCCATATCAAATTCCCAAAAACCCTCTTTTCCCATCCTAAAAAGGGTTTTTCCTAGTTAGCAGTAGTCATTTATCCACCTTTCATCAGGGCCCGTTTTAACTTTTTAAAGAAGGGGTGGATTTATTGAGGGTTTTGTTTTTAAAATTCAAAAAAAGGTTCAATTTCCCAAGGCTTCAGTGATACCCCTGGGGCGAGTAGGACATCTAGTGGTCAATAAAATGAAATGTAATCGAGAGGGTTTTGGGTTCACACTTATCACTTATTGGTTTATGAATCGTTTTTGGTTTAATTTTGCCATGCACTTACTGTTCAGTTACCCCTACATGGTTTTTATGGGTTCGAGCTGAAACCCCGAAGATCACCAAAAAACTTAAAGGCAGATTTTCAAATATCATGATAGAACCTGAACACATGGGAATTATTACAGTGAAGCCCAGAACAGAAGGGGGATGTCATAAAATTTCCCTCTTTTGTAAGGAAATTTAGATTATTTATTAATCCCCACAGGGCATTTTTTGATAAACTTTAAAAGAAAGTTCAATTTAGGGGAAATTGCTTTTATATTCAAGGGGTTTATGATATTAACAAAAGAGTAAAAGAAAGAAAGCCAGTGTGTTTATTGTAAAGTGATAAATGTCTGACTTCTCTTTTCAAAATCCCAAATTTTTAAAGAATTTTTACAACCCTAATATCTCTCACCTCCCAGGTCAGTAAATTTAGGCACTCCCGACCAGAGACCCTCACAAAAAATGGAGGGGGAAAAGGGGGAGTGAACACAGTGGTTTGGGAACAGAAAATTAAAATTTATAAGAGAAAAGAAAAAAAATTATAAAAAATTTAAGGGGGGCAGGGGTCAGAGAAAAAGAGAGGAGGGGGGACAAAAGGGCCTCAGTGCATTTGTTTCCCCCCGGCCCCGCCAGGGCCCTTTTAGCACATAACTAAGGGATGGTTTTAAATCAGCCATAACTTTAAAACTTTGTCAAAAAGGAAAGGGCTGAAACCCTGACCTTAAAAGTCAAACGTGTTAAAAGCCTCCAATTTCCCCAAAATGGGAGCTGGTTTTTTCAGGAAGGAGTCTGATAGCTGAAGGGGTCTACCTTCCCCTTTTAAATTTTAGAAACTCTAGGAACCCCCAAAGAGACCTGAAATTAGAGATCGTAGTTTTCTGTTGGAAAAAATATGGTTCTATGAATGTTTTTTGATATTTTGGAGAAAGGGCCTTTTAGGACCTTGTATGTAAGGAGGAGGGAAATTTTTAAAATTTAAAATTTTAGATTTTAAAAAGGAGCCCAAAAAAGAAGCAAAGCTCCCCCACTGGGCCCCCTTCTGGCTAAACTGAAACACCCACAAAGTATTAGAAAAAAAAAAAACTTGTGGTATTTAAAAAAGAAAAAAAACAAACCGGGGAAAAAATGGGCCCCATTTTTTTTAAAATCTCTCTGACCGGAAAATTTCTATTTGGGACAATAAAAATGAAAACAAAATTAAAATAAATTTAAGGCTTTAGCCAACCCAAAATTAGACACGTTAAATATGAAATACCACAAGATTTTTTTTTCATTTTTTTACTGTGTCACCTTTTTAAAACCACACAATCGTGTAGTGGGAGTCAAAAAAGTAATGTGAATGGTAATTTAAAACCCCCAAAAGATTTATTTAAAAACCCAAAAAGTGGCCATGTGAATTTCTTTTTGCAAAATTGCACTTCATGTTATTGACCATTAGATGTCCTACTCGAAACGGTGTCACGAAACCTCGAGTAATGAACCACTTTTTTAAGCTTTAAAAATAAACCCCTTTATCATCCATCCCACATAAAAGTGAGTCTGACATAAAATTTTTCCAAAGAAATGTTCATCGTAACACAAAAAAACCATGTCTTTAATGATTAAAAATCCTTTTAGTTTAACATGCAAGAAGAAAAACAACACCAAAAATTTAGATACCCCTCCGTAAAAAACACAACATGACCCGTGTTTGTTAATTACGCATATTTTTACTTAATATGCAAAACAATAATCATGGAATTTTTTTAAAAACTTAAAGGAAAAAACTCTCTTGATTACAGGGAGGGTTTCTCACAAATTGGAAAACAACTGTTCACGCACAAAAACCCTTAATTTTTTTGAAGAAACGAAAATGTTTTAACCATTGACACATCTTTACCACAGTGACGGACCAAAAAAAACCCGAAGGGCTGCCTTTAGAACCCCAAAACCCTTTTTTTTGTGAGCACATTCTGTTGCCCCGTTCAGACAAATAGGTAACCGTAGTGGGTGTTATTTAGCAGCTGATGTTTTTTACCTGCAGACAAAAGCAGAGAGGGGGAAACCACCAACATGAGGTTTTTTAAAATACAGAAGCGGGGTTTTTCCCTCTTCCTTCTCTCCCCTCAGGGACTTTGAGTTTTTTTTTTTCCCCATTTCATGAGGCTTTTAGTGCTTGTTGTGGGGATAAAAATACTTCCTGTTAAATGGACACAGGGCATAAACCAGACTGTTAAAAATCGTGAAAAATTGGTTTTTATCTCTGTTACTGCAGAATGAATTTTTGAGTTAAACATGAGATTCTTTAAGAATTTAACCCTTCCCGCTTATTTAAAGTGGGGAAATTTTTAAATCATTGGGTCAAGCCCGTGAAGAAACCAAAATCATAATTTTTCAAATGTTCCCCCAATCCAATGAATTTTTCTTTACTTTTGTGTTTTGTAAAAGGGTAATTCATTATTAAAATGTTTTAAAAGAATATTTTTTTAAATTTAAACATGGGCGTTTATTTAAAAAAACTTTGAAACAAATTCAGTCATTTAACATTCTCTGGGCATGTATAAATTATAAAAATATCATTTTCAATTTTCATTTATCATGAAAGAAACACAAGTTTTTACTGTGTGGGAAAAGGGGTTCACACTGCACTTCACGCAGGTATGGGAAAAAAACAAAAAAATACTTGAAATTTTTTTGCACCCCTTTCCTTTTTTTCTGAAATTGTCCTTTCCCTTTTTTCCTCTTCAGTTCATCTGTCCCATGGGTTTTCAAGTTACTTTATCACGGGTTTCCCTTTACTGCATCCTCAAGAGGGGGTGACGTCCTGCCCCAGTCACGTACAATTAAAATGTAAAATCATCTTTTTTAAAACCCCAACAGTTAATTTTTGGCTCTGATGTTCTCTGTGTTCCCCGTGGGGACTTGGTCGAATGAAACAAGGAGTGAATTAAATCTTCTACTCAGATCTTTTGCTGTAAAGGATCAACAGTGGAAATAAGCTGCAGCCTTTCACGTACCCCATCCAGAATAAAAAAGGGCCAAGGTTTTCCCTGGTTGGAAAAAAACGTTTGGTTTTTCTAAAAAGGAAATTTATTTAACCTGGGATCTGAAGACAGAGGCAGAGTTTTCAGGTCGTGTTTAGTATCCCTGTGATGGGGAAAAAAGTGCACTTGGGGGAATCTCAGACCTTAGAGAGAGAGACTCAGGTGAGTACAAGTTCAGATTCCCCAAAACCAAAAAACCCAAACCACAGGAAAAAAAAGGGAAATAAAAAAAAAATGGGGGTTCACCTGGGAAAGGGCCACCCCCTGGCCGTCTAGGGTTTAAAGGGAATTTTATCCTCACCATATGTTTTTTACCTTTTTAAAAACCCCCTTGGGCATTACTGTTCCCGAAATATTGATCAAAGTGTTTTTTTAAATGGGTGACAACTGTTAAAAAAAAGAAATTTCTCGGTCACTTCAGTTCTCCCTGTAGAGGCCCAAAGAAAAACAACTCCCAAAAATCGTAAACCTAGCTGGGGAGAGGTGAAAATGGGCAGAGCATTGTGTCTTTTGCCGTTTCCCAGTTGGTACAAGAAAAGGAGAGAACATTAAAAAAAGACCCCTTAATTTAATCAAAAAAGTTCTTTGATGGTGGGAAACAGTGTTTTCCTGTGGGTGTTTAAAAGGGTTTGAGAAGTTTCCCTCTCCTCCACAAGTGAGTTTACTTTAGTTTTTCCCCTAACTCAGTGTCATCTCGAACCAAACCCTCGTGTCAAAATTTTTAGAAAACCACACTTTCTTTCCTTTTCTCTTCTTTATCTTTTGCGGGTTAGGTTTAAAGCTATTTTAAATCATTTCTTCTTCTTCTTCATTCAGGGTCCTTCAACAAACCTGCCCACAAAATGACTTTCCTGACAAAAAGCCCTCTGGGCCATCAAAGGGTTTATCAAGGGGGCATTTCGTCCCATAAGTCATTTTATTATGTTGGGAGTCAAAGTTCTGGTTCAAATCGTGATCGTATCCCTCAGTGGATGAAAACCCTCACGCCTGAGGACCCGAGTAAAGACTCCCAGTATTCGGTCGTGTTCAGGTCCTTGAACCAGACACAGTAAGATCCCAAATCTTAGAATCACTAAAACCCGACCCGGGTGATTCATTGAGGATCACTTTAAATTCAAGACACGGGCGGTTTTTTTAATGGGAAGTGGTTTTTCCCCGGAAAAAACTCGACTGTCACAGGTACTGATGAAACCCCTTAAAAGTGTAGGGGGATGTATCTGTGCCTTGATATTTAAAAAAGATGTGACATTTTCTGTTGTGTTGTCATGTGCCGCTCTGGGAGGTGCAGGTGACCCGAATAATACCATCCATCAGTCTCAAAATGAGACAGGCTCAAGTGAAACAGCAGCTGCAGCCAAACTGGTCGTCTTTACGTTTTGGGTTAAGAACCAACAGAGAATCAGGGCACGCAAAATTTTTACTTTGAAGACAAAATTTTCTCCTGGAGATTTTTCCGTCTCCTGTGGGTTTTTAGTGGACAGAGGATTAAACCCCTTTTCCTTTAGGGCTGTGAGTTTACTTACTCTGGTGTCATACCTCTACTAGACACTGTATCATACTGAAAAAGTTATTTTTGGGGGTTTTTTCCCTTTAGAAGACACTGATCTTGAATATTTCTAGAAATGAAAATAAACTTGCACAAACGTGCGATGAACCCCTCAAATTAAATCCAGGTTTGGGTTTAAAGTGTTTGAGTTTCCCCTTTAAAATGACCCGAAAAACCTTCAAAACTTCAAAGTTTCAAAAAAAATAATAATCTCCCCTCTTTTCTCCAGAAATTTTTTTTAAAGCTTTCACCCGTATTCAGTGAGTCCCCTGGGGAGATAGTGGAGGGTTTGTTTCATTGACTGTGCCTGTAGCAGTGATGCTAAAACCCGCAGCAAATACACCTGGTACAAAGGTAACCCAACCCCTTCCCCCCTGGGACCGGAGGTATTTATCATTTCACCTCCATCACTCTGAGGGGCAGAGGGGTCTACTACTGCAAGTCTGAGGATCAACAGTCTGTGTCTGTATTCATAGATGTCCAGTGTAAGTAAACATCAACAGATCTGTTGTCAGCTTGATTTAAAAGTTAAAGATGATACAGTTGGAGTTCAGACTATGATTAAGTACAGTTAAAAATGACTGAGTAGTTTCTCTCTATATTCTCCTCCAGATCCTCCAAAGCTTCCCTCTGTGTCAGTGAGTCCATCTGGTGAGATAGTGGAGGGTAGTTCAGTGACTCTGACCTGTAGCAGTGATGCTAACCCAGCAGCTAACTACACCTGGTACAAGGAGAATGAAGACTCACCAAAAGCTTCAGGACAGATCTTCACCATCACTGACTTCAGACCTGAACACAGAGGGAGTTATTACTGTGAAGCCCAGAACAGAAGAGGGCGTCATAACTCCACCTTACACCTGGTTGGTGTAGTTGGTAAATGAACATTAAAATATCAGTTTACTGCATCAGAGATGATCAACAAGTCACTACAGAGAAAACCACAAGTAATTCTAAAACAATAACATCTCCTGTCAGGATTTTTTATAGACTGGTCTGTTTTCCTTCGATCAATCTAAACAACCAACTCTATACTGAGACACAAAGACCTCATATCAGTGTTTGTCCATTTGTAGGAAAATCACCAGTAATACTGAATGTCATCAGATTAACTTTGGTGGTGCTGGTGCTGATTCCTTTGCTTCTTTTTATTCTGTGTATGAGGTAAGTCTGTTTCTTTTTTTTATTATTATTTTACAATTCAGTCCTTTACTTTTAAATTTGTATTCATCCGTCGTCTTATTTCTTGGATTCCATCCAGGAAGAAGAAACTCTTCAGCTGTGGGACTGAACCAAATGAACCTGTGGAGGCTATAGAGGTGAGAGAGATCAGAGCATGTGAACAGAACTGATTATTAACCACATACTGAACTGTAGATGTGAACTGTATCACAGAACAAATCCAGGAAGTAATTTCATCAGTGTAAACATCTTTGAATATTTGATGTTAAGTCCTGATAATAAAATAAATAAATACAGCACATGGTTAAAACAAGTGAAGAGTGAGAGTACTAAGAAATATCTTCTTTTTACAGATGCAACAAAACCTCGGCATTGACTCTTCTATTTCAAAGTAGAAGTTATTCTAAGATGGCACATAGGTGTGGTGGTTAACACTGATGCCTCAACGCGAGAAGGTCTGGGTCCAGGTTTGAGTCCAGGTTCAGCTCTTTCTGTGTTGCATGGTGGAGAATCCATAGATCAGACTAGTTTGTTCAGCACAACCCACAGATACTCACCTGGGAATTTGGAGGCCATGTCATCACAGAAAACTCAAACTAATTGTCTAGCCATCACAATTTGTCCCTCGTTAAACTCACTGAAATCCTCATATTTGCCCATTTGTTCTGCTTCTAACTTTGAGGACAAAATGTTCACCCACCCACTAACAGGTGCCATGATCAAGAGAGAAGATCTGTGTTATTTACTTCACCTATAAGGGGTCATGATGTTATGCCTGGTCTGTGTATATTATTTATTTAGGTTCTGAGTAATTCAGAGAGAGAGAAAGATAAATTCTTCAAAATAAACATGTTGAACAGAAAGCTCAAACTCAAACCTGTGGTGTCGACATCGTTGCAGTTCCCTCTCACTGCAGCAGAGGGCGACAATATGCAAGAAGTTGTGGATTTCAGCTGTAAATAAACAGTTTAATGATAATAAAGATTCCTTAATAAACATAATGTTTTGTTCTGATGTTGTCTTTCTTCAAAATTTCTCATTATCATGATATAACTTTCCACTCTGTGCATTAAGTAATTATAACCACGTCACATATCATTCTATTACCAGTTCTTACCTATCCATAAAGGTGTGTCCTAGTTAGCAGCGGGTCATTGATGCACCATACAGCGACCTGTTTGAACTTTTATGTAGGGATGGATGATTGAGGTTTAGTTTGAAGTTTCAAAAAATGGTTCATTACCCAAGGCTTCAGTGATACCGCGGTCGAGTAGGACATCTAGTGGTCAATAAAATGAAGTGTAATCGAGAGGTTAAGATTCACACATATCACTTATTGGTTTATGAATCGTTTAGGATTTAATTCGCCATGCACGTTACTGTTCAGCTACACTACATGGTTGTATGGCTTTGAGCTGACATGAAGACTCACCAAAAGCTTCAGGACAGATTTTCACCATCACTGATAGCAGACCTGAACACAATGGGAATTATTACAGTGAAGCCCAGAACAGAAGATGATGTCATAACTCCATCTCTCGTATGATTTCAGATTATTATATTAATCCTCCACAGGGCATTTTAGATAAACTTTAAAGAAAGTTCATTGAGGAACTTGCTTCATATTCGAGGTTGATGATATTAATCAGATGAGTAAAAGACAGACGACCAGTGTGTGATTGTAAATGTGATAAATGTCTGACTTCTCTTTACAAAATCTCAATTTCTAAAGAATTTCACAACCCTAATATTTCTTACTCCACTGGTCAGATATTCAGCACTGCAGACCAGAGACCCTCACAAGAAGATGGAGGGGGAGGGGAGGGGAAGGGAGAGAGTGAGACACAGTGGTTAGTAATAGAAAATAAATTATAAGAGATGGAAAATAAATCATAAATATTAGAGGGCAGGAGCCAGAGAAGAGAGAGGAGAGGACATGTCCTCAGTGCATCGTCCCCCTGCAGCCTAGGCCTATAGCAGCATAACTAAGGGATGGTTAAGTCCAGCACTAACTATAAGCTTTGTCAAAAAGGAAAGTCTGAAGCCTGACCTTAAAAGTAGAGATGGTGTCTGCCTCCTGAACCCAAACTGGGAGCTGGTTCCACAGGAGAGGAGTCTGATAGCTGAAGGCTCTATCTCCCATTCTACTTTTAGTAACTGTAGGAACCACAAGTAGACCTGCACTTAGAGATCGTAGTTATCTGATGGAAGAATATGGAGGTATGAAGGCTTTCAGATATGATGGAACTAGGCCTTTGAATTCTAGACTGAATGAATGAAGCAAAGCTCCACACTGCCTCCTTCTGGCAAAACTGAAACACTCACAATGTATTAGAAAAAAAGTCTTGTGGTATTAAAAAGAGACAATCTACCATCATTGCTGATTTTTGAATATCTCTCTGACAGAAATGCTATTGGCACAATAAAATGAAACAAAATTACATAACTTTAAGGCTTTAACTACAATTAGACACGTTAAATATGAAATATGACATGATGTTTATTTCATGTTTTACTGTGTCATCTTAAAGCCACACAATCGTGAAGTGTAGTCAAACAGTAATGTGAATGGTGAATCAAATCCCAAACGATTCATGAACCAATAAGTGTCACATGTGAATTTCTCTTGTCTAGATTGCACTTCATATTATTGACCACTAGATGTCCTACTCGAACACGATGTCACTGAAACCTGAGCAATGAACCACTTTTTGAAGCTTCAAACTAAACCTCGATCATCCATCCCTACATAAAAGTAGAGTCTATCATAAACTGTTCCACATGAAATGTTCATCATAACACAACCAACCATGTCTTTACTGATTAAAACTCCTCAGTTTAACTTGACAAGAAGAGAAAACAACACAAACAGTGAGATCACACACTGTCACAACACAACATGACTGTGTATGTTAATTACTGACATATTTGACTTAATATGCAAAACAATAATCATGGAATTATTTAAAAACTTAAAGCTAAATGCTCTCTTGATTACAGGGAGATGACTGACAAATGAGACGACTGTTCACTCTCACACATTACATTTAGAAGAAGGAAACTCTTGAATCATTGACACTTCTTCACCACAGCGACAGGACAAAGAGCAGAGTCTGCCTTCAGACCACATCCTTCTTTGTGAGCACATTCATGTTGCTCCGTTCAGACACTAGGTAACCGTAGTGGATGTTATTTAGCAGCTGATGTGTTGCACCTGCTGACACAGCAGAGAGAGGAGCCACCAACATGAGGTTTAAAGTAGCAGAAGCTGGATTTGTCGTCTTCCTTCTCTCCTCATCAGGTACTTTGAGTTTCTGTTTTTCACATTTCACTGAAGCTGTAGCTGCTTGTTGTAGTGAATAAATACTTCCTGTTAGAATGAACACAGACATAAACCAGGCTGTTAAACTCTGTGAAATATTGGTTTGATTTCTGTTACTGCAGAGCTGATTATTGAGTTAAATAGGAGATTCTTTAACGTTCATCATTCAGCTTATTTAAAGTTGAAACGTTTCAGTCATTGATCAAGCAGTGAAGATACCAACTCATATTTATCAAATGTTCCACAATCTCAATGAATTTAGTCACTGTGTCGTTTTGTAAAGATAATTCATTGATTAAAATGTTTTATAGAATATTTATTATTGATCATGAAGTCATTTATATAACTTCAAATCACCTTCAGTCATTCAACATGTCTCTGTCATGTATATATTATAAATGTATCATTACAATTATCATTTATCATGAAAGAAACACAAGTTATACTGTGTGAAAGGAGTTCACACTGCACTTCACGCAGCAATGTAAAAAAACAAAAACTACTTTCATTTCTATGTCACTTCCGTTTTCTCTGAACTTGTCCTCTTCCGTTTGTCCTCTTCAGTTCATCTGTCTCATGTCTCTCATGTTAAATCCTCACTGTTCCTTCACTGCATCCTCAGAGAGTGTGACGTCCTGCCTCAGCACACGTACACATTAACTGTAGAAATCATCTTTTTAAAGCACAGCAGTTAATTGTGGTCTCTGATGTTCTCTGTGTTCCAGTGGTACTTGGTCAGACTGATCATGGAGTGACTTACTCTTCTACTCAGATCTGTGCTGTAGAAGGATCAACAGTGGAAATAAGCTGCAGCTACACGTACCCATCCAGAATAAATGACAACATCACTGTGGTTGAAAAAGCTGTATGGTTTACTAAAATGGAAGGTGGTGAACCTGTGGATCTGATGACAGACGCAGAGTTTTCAGGTCGTGTTCAGTATCACTGTGATGAGAACAAGTGCACTCTGAGAATCTCAGACCTTAGAGAGAGAGACTCAGCTGAGTACAAGTTCAGATTCACAACAAACCAACCAGGAGGGAAATATACTGGTTCACCTGGAGTCACTCTGACTGTCTCAGGTAAGAATTTCTCCTCCACATATGTCACATGTGAAACATGTCATTACTGTTACTGAACTATTGATGAATGTGTGTATTCAATGGTTGACAACAGTTAAAATGATATTTCTCTGTTCACTTCAGTTCTCCATGTAGAGGTTAAGAGAACATATCCGATATCGCATCCTCGCTGGGCAGTGGTGAAGTGTCGGAGCAGGTGTCGTCTATCTGCTCGTTCCTACGTCTGGTACAAGAATGGAGAAAACATGAACAAAGACACTTATTCAATTCAACAATTCTTTGAATGGGGAGAGAGTGTTTCCTGTGCGGTTAAAGGATCTGAGAAGTTTCCCTCTCCTCCAGAATGTGAGTTTACTTCAGTCTTCCACTAACTCAGTGTCATCTCTGAACCAACCATCAGTGTCTGTGTTTCAGAAAACCACACTTCCTCTTCCTCTTCTCTTCTTTGATCTCTGCAGGGTTAGGTTTAAATGCTATTCAAATCATTTCTTCTTCTTCTTCTTTCAGGTGTCCTTCATCAAACGTGTAAAAAAGTGACTTACACTGACAGAAGCATTTGTGCCATCAAAGGTTCATCAGTGGACATTTCCTCCACATACAGTCATTATAATTATGTTGAGTCAAAGTTCTGGTTCAGATCCCCTGATCGTAGTCGTCAGTGGATGAATCCCTCACAGCCTGAGGACCTGATAAGACTCCCAGTATTCAGGTCCGTGTTCAGGTCCATGAACCAGAGAAGGAAGATCCACTCTGAGAATCACTAACCTGAAAGAGTGATTCAATCTGAAGTATCACTTCAAATTCAAGACACAACGTTGAATGGAGAAGTTTTTAACCTGGAACAACTCTGACTGTTCACAGTACGATGAACTCTGAACTGTGTAAGTGGATGTATCCTGTGCATTGTGTATTTAAACAGATGGGACATTACTGTTTGTGTTGTCATGTGCAGCTTTTTCCCTGCAAGGTGCAGGTGACCAGAATAATATCAGTCCATCAGTCTCAAACTGAGGCAGAGCTCAAGTGTCTCAGCGCTGCAGCTCCAGGTGGGGGGTCGTCTTTAACGGTCTGTTCAAGAACCAACAGAGAATCAGGACACAGCAAACTTCGTACTTTGACTGACACCTTTTCTCCTGGAGACAGAACACCGTCTCCTGTGCTTTCAGTGGACATGAGGATTACCGCTCTCCTTCAGTCAGTGAGTTTACTTCACTCTGGGCTGTCATAAGCCTCTACTATACACTGTTCATACTGGACATTATTTGGGGATTTACTTCAGACACATCATCTTTAATATATCTCTTAGAGAAGTAATGTTGCACAAACTCGCAAAATCTAACTGTTAAGATTATATCGAAGTTTGCTTTAAAGGGTTTCAGTTTCCCTTTAACTGACGTTGATCAGCTTCAGAAACTTCAGAAGCATCACACCATAACAACATAATCATCTCCATCTATCTCCAGATTCTTCAAAGCTTCCCTCTGTGTCAGTGAGTCCATCTGGTGAGATAGTGGAGGGTAGTTCAGTGACTCTGACCTGTAGCAGTGTTGCTAACCCAGCAGCTAACTACACCTGGTACAAAGGTAACCAAGCACTTCCTCTGGGACCAGGAGGTATTTATCATTTCACCTCCATCACTCTGTAGGACAGAGGGATCTACTACTGCAAGTCTGAGGATTCAACAGACTGGTCTGTATCATAGACGTCCAGTGTAAGTAAACATCAGCAGATCTGATGTCAGCTGGACTTAAAATTGGAAGATGAACAGTTGGAGTTCAAGACTGTGATTTCCCATTACAGTTGAAAATGACTGAGTAGCTTCTCTGTATATTCTCTTCCAGATCCTCCCAAACTTCCCTCTGAACATGATGTCCATCTGGTAAGAATAGTGAGGGTAGTTCCAGTGACTCTGACCTGTAGCAGTGATGCTTAACCCAGCAGCTACCTACACCTGGAACACAGGAGAATGAAGTACTCGACACAAAAGCTCAGGACAGATCTCACCATCACGAATTCAGACCTGAACACAGAGGAGTTATACTGTGAAGCCACAGAACAGAAGAGGACGTCATAACTCCACCTTACATCGGACTTTCATAGCAAGTAAGTGTTTTTGTTAGTGAAATATATACTGCCGCACCAGTGGAGGGGGTCAGATGTTGTACCTACTAACACACATGTGCACGTTTTAGTAAAGTTTCAAAGGCCTCGCTGTTGAACGCCCTGTCGCCTCTTCTCATTTTGGGTCATTAGGTCACAACTAATGACATAACATGTGGTGTCAGGAGTGTGTTTGAATTAGAAGGAAAACTGTGTTGTCAGATATTGCACGAAGTAACTTCCAACTTTTTGGCGAGCAACCAACTGTTTGGAGTCAGCTGTTAAGTAGATTAGTACGGAAAGAAGCTAGTATGAATGATACCAGATTCCACAACCATCGAAAATTGACACTTGAAACAGAGGATGGCCCTAAGGTGAAGGAGCACTGGGCCTGGTACTTTTGTCGATGGAGTTTCGTGATAAAAAACTATCCGGAGAGCTGTCAAATAATGCAGAACCACAGTCTGGAATGAGCCGTTACTTGTGCACAACAGAGTGAAAGAGTGACAAAGGAACAAGTTCTAGACACGAATACAAATGTTCGTTTTCAGTAGAAAAGCTATGCTAAGAACAAAGATAAAGTGTAAGTGCAATCCAGCCGGACAAGGGAAGCGTGTGAAAGAGGTGCAGGTGAGCGTCTGCGCACAGTAAACAACAATGTCCTGCTCGTGATGAAAACTGTAACAGTGAGAGGTGATAACACCATAGTGTGGCAGGAACAGAACAGTAGAGAAATTGGAAGTGCCACCAAAAGTCATTACAAGGAAGAGGTTGCATTTTTGTGCTCAGTTAACTCACTAGAACTCTGATTATGGTGGGTGACAGAACTAAAACACAAAACACTCAAGATAGACACAGAGGCAGACATAACAGATTCCCTCCCTGATCAGAGTATGTTGCATGTAAAGCTTTCTCCCCATTGCAGAGGTCTGACAAAGTCTTATATGGTGATTATGATGGTTCTGCCTCAAGTGCTTATGCTTTGATATCCTTTCAGCACCACAACACTTCCAACTGAGGATGAAAATACTGGGGCTTGGAGTAACTGGTGCAGATGGATGATGTGCTGGTCTTGCTCAGACAATCCATGAGCTCACCTTTAGAAAGGACTTAAAAGACTGGGGGGAATGGAGTGCTGAGAAATGTGAATGTACAAAGAAGCCAAAAATCCTGTTCAAGTTATCAACGCTCATGGGGCATCAGAACTGATCCAAACAAGTTAAGAGCGGATTGAGGCTATTCCTGGACATGGTGAACTCAACTCAGGAATATGTACCAATATCTGCAGAGAAAAACGCAAAGCCATTGAGAGATCTGAGAACAAAATGTGTGGACATGGGACAACTCCCAGCAACAGGCTTTTAGACAACATTAGAACTGAGCTCAACAGGCATTTGTTTGCCTGGACAAACTCCCACAAGGACCATAGACTGCACTTAATTAATACGATCATGGTTCTTGTGCTGGGAAACACATGGCCACTGATGTCGTCCTGCTCGATGGTTCCCTAAAAATTAAATTAGAGAGAATAATTTCAGTGCGACTCCTTATTGTTAAGACAATGACACAGCAACAATACTGTTATACAGTGAAAGCAAAGAGAAATGTGGTTACATACTTGAGTTGACAGATAAAACAAAAAACAAAAAAAAATGTTGGTGTTACGTAAATGTATGCGGCCACTCTAGAGGGAGGGGGTCAGTTGTTCTACCGACTAACTGTGTTTTCATGTTTTCAGTAAAATGTTTCAAACATCTTTATTCACCTGGCGTCCCCTCTCTTTTTTTGGGTCAGTAGGTTACAAACCAGTGACTTAACAGTGAGATACTTAAATCCCTTATCTTCACTTTGATATTACACTGAAAAACACCACGTCCCTTACATCAGAAAACTTTTAATTTTTTCAAAGAATTCATGTTTGCCTTCACTGTTTTTTTTGTTTTTCTAGATTCATGAAAATTTCCAGTGCTCTATCATTCGCTTCTGTTCTGCTGATCGCCGTAAACTCTTTCTCCTACTCTGCTACAGGTGAGCGCTTTTCTTTTTGCAACACGGTATATTTGCTGTGCACCTGTAAACTAAACATCCTTGTTTTTCTTAACACTCTTAAACACAATGTTCAGATGCCTCCACGTTGCTATCAAAGTTATTCAGTGCCCTGTGAATTGCACCAACTTAAACATTACTCCTTAAATATAAGGGCAAGAATTTATTGAAAAATTAATCCATTTTGAATATTCGATAAAGATATTAAGTGATTTTGCCTCAGTTGTGAAAGCATGTACATCCTGCCTATGCTGGTGTTCAAGCTGTGAAGAAAAACATGGCAAAGATAAAGGCACGGCCCCAAAAAGTATAGTGATCAGGTGATCTTATATGATCTATAGTGATCTTAGGACACACTTGTCTAGGTAAGCATGGGAAATAGTATGATATGGGGTGTGGTCTCCCAAACTTAAGTTATATTAACTTCATTTATTTTGTATTTATGTTTTTATTTATTCTCATCAGAAGACTGTTGCACTTTTGAAACAAAGATCAGAGATTGAAACAGACAAAGAGCCCATCTCAGAGAAGAGGTGAGAAATAAATAGTACCAAGTCAGTACAATGCCAATACGTAATTATTCACTGAAACCCCAAATTCCTTCCACCCTCCCTTCTTTCACATTATTCCATGTGTACCCACGTTAAGTCCACGTGCAGTCCTGGCTGGACATGGCTTGGACATTTTACTGACCTCATGCTACTGTGCAGTAAAAAAATCTTATTTACTGGCCTTAGTACTCTGGAGTTTAATTATGTTGTGATTCAGCAAAGCAATTAAAATGATGTTCTCTTGTCCATGTGTCTACAGACTGATGAAATACACTATGCCAGTGTACACTTGCTACCAAGCCCAGGAAAACCAGTCTACTCCAACTTCACATCGCTGATTTGCGCAGATATGAAGAGGATTGTGTTTACCCCGGCAAGTCAGACCCCAGCACCCGCACGGGAGCAGCTCTTCGACAGGGGAGAAAGCTGTTGTTGTTTTATATTCTGACCAAACTTTTTAACTACAACTACATACCGATCAGGCATAACATATAGACCACCTTCAAACAGTTGTAATTCATCAAGAATGGACATGGGAACTTCTGAGGGTGTCCTGTGGTGTCATGGGCAATAAGGGTGTTGTTAGTTGGGGCGGGCAGGGGCCTCTTTGGATCATCCCCACAAGCACTTGGATCAGCTTTGGGATACTAGTGAATTGGAGGCCCAGGTCAACGCCTTGTGACCATACCCAGTCCAAGAGTTCCCCAGCAGAACACTGACTTGTTACAAGATGCTCAATCTTTATTCACTCCATCAGTGGTCAACATGTTTCTGACTGATCGGAGGATATTTCAATATATTGCATGAGTTTTTAAGTTTTCATTAGTACTCCAAAGATCTTGTTTCCAATTTTGTCATTTACTTCCTAGAACAACCGGTCAGCAGCTTGGAGGACCCGGTGTACAGCAGGTTGATAAAAAGCCCAGAGTGTGAAGACATCACGGTTCTGCAGAGTGAGATTAAAAGACATTCATTCAGACAGAACACGGCCAAGATTAAAAGCATGCAACATTTCATTGATAACGTTTACTTTGTGACCAGACTAACAACTGGAAACCATATTGTCATGGTTCCTGCCTTTTCCTGTGCTCCCCCTTTTGTTTTTGTTCTCCACTCCCTATCACCTCATAAGGCTCATAGGCCCACCTGGGCAGAGACTGGTGGGACCACCCTGCTTCCAGCTGCAGCCAATCACCAATCATGGCTCTTTTTTAAAAGATTGCTGGTAC
Organism: Mugil cephalus; assembly: GCF_022458985.1. NCBI lineage: Eukaryota > Metazoa > Chordata > Actinopteri > Mugiliformes > Mugilidae > Mugil > Mugil cephalus. The sequence goes on from NC_061771.1 coordinate 28,027,281, forward strand.
TTGCCTCCAGTCAAAGATAATTCCACATTACTTGGTCTGTGCAGCATTTGATCTGAAAGTTTAGAGAGGGAAACCTCCCTGTTGTGAGAATTTGTTCAGTTTCTGGTGTCTTTTTCTTCTCAGTGATTTCCTTCCCGGAGTTTTCAACTCCCTGTAGTTTTTTACCTTCTTGAATTTTTGTTTTTGTTTCTCCTGCTCTAGTTGTTGTAATAAACTAGGATTTGTTATCTTTAGCTTTGAGCTCTAGGTCTCTTGCATCCTGGGTCTGACCTCGTGGCGAGACAGTGTTCACATTGAAGGCTGGATCAGACTGGAACGTGGAACCATTTTAACTGTGGTTTTGTTTTTGTGTGCATACAGGGAGGTGTTTACCTGATCTAACCAAACTATACATTTGAAAAATATGTTTTGTGTATTCAATAGTGCATTGTGTAACAAGACTTATGTAGTTCAACATTAAAGAAACCCATATTCTGCATGATACTAAAATGGCTCTTAATGAGTAAGTGGAGGTAGATACAGTGAATCTCAACTGTATGCAGTGATGCTAACTACATAACTATAACAAGGAGAACCAAACACTAATTATGGATCGGAATCAATTTATCATTTAAAACCTCCATCCATCCAGTTCTGAAGACCAGAGGGACCTACTACTGCAAGACTGAGAAGTCCTGTACTCATGTGATTGATGGCTTAAAGCCCAGATGAATGAGTACTACCTTTTACTTTATGTAATGCTAACCAAAGAAACCTACCAGTCACTTTATGGACAATAACCTCCATTGAACCTCCTAATGAAAGAGACTCCCAGCCATCAGGGTATACTGATTCTAAGAGGGGTGTCCATGGCTGCACCAATTGTCCAGCCATCACATGTTTGTCTTGTTATGTTATGGCCTGGCCCTTGTAAAATAGGATTTTGAGTAATACAGATGCAGAGAAGATGAATTCTTCAAAATAAACACGTTGATCGGATCTCAAACCGTCTAGTTTGGCCATCGTAGCAGTTCCCTTTTACTGCAGCAGAGGGCTACAATATGCAAGAAGTTGAGGAGGTTCAAGCTGTAATAAACAGTTTATGATGATAAAGATTTTAAAACAGTCCACTTCATGAACAAAATGTTTTGTTCTAATTTGTTTTTCTCTGTTAACTAATTACACAATGATAAAACGTTCCACTCCTGCAAAATGAAGTAATTACTAACCATGCCTATAATAATTCTATTCCATCCCATTACCTATCCATAAAGGTGTGTCTAAAACTGCAGGTTTAGCAGCGGGTCATTGATCTGCCTGATTAGCCTTTTACATTAAGATGGAAGATAAAGGGATTTGTTTGAACATCCAAACAAATGGTTCATTACTCGAGGGTTCAGTGATCACCGTGAGTTGAGTAGGACAACTAGTGGTCAATAACATGAAGTGCATCTAAGATATAATTCACACATGTCACTTATTGGTTCATGAATCATTTGTGGATTTGATACGACCATGCTCATAACTGTTCAACTACACTACATGGTTTAATTGCATTCGATCGAGCTGAACATGAATGAAGAATCAACAACAGCGTCAGGACAGACTTCATCATCACTGATATCAGCGCTTAACGAGCAGTAGGGGTTAATTACAGACATGTCAAGTTGCCATGACTTCCACCATCTCTCCATATGATTTATGTTTGAATGTTACTGTTTTTATGTCATTGATCAGATGATTAAGAAGACCGGACGACCAGTGGTGTGATTGTCCATGTAATCAAATGTCTACTTCTCATTACAAGATCCTCATTTTCTACACGAAAATTCACAACCATAATAAATTATCAGTATGCTGCTTCCAGTGGTGCCTGAAGCTAATTACTTAGTTTTCTATGAATCAAGAGATAATGTGAAGCACTTTTTGTCGGTTTGCAGGAAAATATTGAGTCTGTTAGGGTTTGGTATCATGGGTGGTATTTTAATTTTGTGAATAAGAGGAATGTGAAGACAATGATTGAAACATAGAACCAATCACAACCAAAAAGTCGTACCAGTGACGAGAGTGAACCACAGCAAACTGTCAATAAACAGGTGACGCCACAAATTGCAAGCAGAATAAACCCCACACCCACCCACCACACAAAAAAATAAAAAAAACAAACAGCCACTATAACATAACACCTAACAGTAGAGTTCAAAATATCAACTAGTTTGGACAATGTTGCAATTAACCTCTCCCTGGCAGCAGAGGGAGAAAGTTTAATTAGTAGTTAAGATTTCTGACTGGTCCTAGTGACACTTAAGGCTGCAGTACTGATAACATCTGAGGACGTGTCCTAAAGACTGGACTGAACAACTGAAGAGTTGTATAACCAGTACCTTTAATCACTACCTCCAGCATGGTGCCCAACCTGCCCTTAAGATCACCACCAACAAACCTGAACAGAAAAACCCCTACAGACCTCTCAGATTTTCACCCTGTGGCTCTCACACCTATGATGAAATGCTTTCAACAACCCTGTTAAAACAACACAATAAGAAATGACATGCTGGAAGATCTAGATCTAGATCCACTACAGTACTCATACATAGCCCCACAGAGCTCCAGAAGATGCAACATCCACCATGCTCCGAGACCATCCTCTCACTGTCTCACCTTGAAGCAGAAGAAGGAACCTTGCAAACAACAACATGCACCCCTAATGATTGATGGCTCTCTGTAGAGAGACCATAGTTGTGAAATACCTCAGTGTCCACATTGCTGATGACCACACATCACCCTCCACAGACTCAGGAAAACCATCCTCCCCACCTCGTATTTCATCCAATCCTACCAGAGGTACTGTGGAAGGCATCTCACCTACAGAATTCACCTCCTGTTTGCAACCATCTGCGAAAATGTAAATAAAAAGCAGTTGAAACAGAACTGTGAAGACAGCCAGCAAGATCATCCGGAGTCACCCCTTCCCTGGTTGTTGAAAGCAGGCACAGCGTCCATCGAAGCCCACGTCCAAGAGCGTCTATCTCAGGATGATCAACGGACTGCCCCCACCTCCTGAAATGCACCCTTCACTCACCCCAACCTCCTGACAGTTAAACCACTGGATAAAATAAATGAATAAAAGTGGACAATGATATTGGACATTAAGTAATGAGATTTAAAAAAAACAAAAAAAAAAAAAAGAAAGAAAAAAAAATTAGACAGCTGTTTGCAATTCATGCTCCTGGGCCTGATTAGACACATGAATGGTTTTTGGCCTGTGGGGCTGTAATGAATTGACACCTGTGGTTTGCAGGTGAGTTTGCTGGATTGAAGGTGAAGCTGATGATGGTTCTGTCAATTCAATTCAAGAAAAAGGATACAAACTCAATCTGAAGGAAACACATATAATCACTAATGATATAACCATAGCTTATGATCGTATGTGTCATTTGTGAGTATAACAGGAATCAAGGGCAGTGTTTGGTGAATTGTTCAATCTAGGGTCGAAGTGGACACCTGGAGAGAGGCCATGAAGACTGGGCAGCTGTAGTTTTTAAGGAGCTCCACAGGTCTGATACACAGCACTCCAGACCATGAAGACTGCTGGTTGATGAGGCCCACGACAGCAGATGTAGCTTAGAACTCCACAGGTCATGATATTCATCACTAGTACAGAAAATAGAATACCAGACCAGAGACCCTCACAACAAATGGAGGGGAGGGGAGGGGAGGGGAAGGGAGAGAGTGAGACACAGTGAATAGTAACAGAAAAATAAATTATAAGAGATCGAAAATAAATTATAAAATATTAGAGGGCATGAGCCAGAGAAGAGAGAGAGAGGACATTCCTCAGTGCATCCCCCCCTGCAGCCTCGGGCCTTAGCAGCATAACTAAGGGATGGTTAAGTCCAGCACTAACTATAAGCTTCCGTCAAAAAGGAAAGTCGAAGCTGACCTTAAACGTAAGACACGTGTCTGCCTCCAGAACCCCAAACTGGGAGCGGTTCCACAGGAAAGGAGTGCCCCCCCTTATAGCTGAACTCGACCGTCCCCTTCTAATGACTTTAGAAACTCTAGGACACCACAAGTAGACCTGCACTTAGAGACGTAGTGATCTGTTGGGAGAATATGGTTCTATGAGGTGTTTCAGATAATGATGGAGCTAAGGCTTATCAGGACCTTGTATTAAGGAGGAGTATCTTAAATTCAATACTAGATTTTATATGGGCCAATGAATGAAGCAAAGCCCACACTGCTCCTTCTGGCAAACTGAAACACAGACAATGTAATCCATAAAAAAAAGTCTTTGGTATTAAAAAAGAGACAACAATCGGCCATTATGGCTCATTTTTGAATATCTCACTGAAGAAATACTATTGGCACAATAACATGAAGCAAAATTACATAACTTAAGCTTAAACTACAATTTAGAACACGTCAAATAAAAATACCACATGATGTTTATTCATGTTTACTGTGTCATCTTAAAGCACACAATCATGTAGTGAAGTCAAACGTAATGTGAATGGTGAATCAAATCCCAAACGATTCATGAACCAATAAGTGTCACGTGTGAAAATTCTCTTCTGTCTAGATTGCACTTCATAATATTGACGCACTAGATGTCCAACTCGAACATCGATGTCACAGAAGCCTTGAGTAATGATCCACTTTTTGAAGCTTCAAAACTAAATCTTGATCATCCTCCCTACCTAAAAGTAAGATCCGTCATAAACAGTTCCACATGAAAGTTCATTCGTAATACACCAACCATGTCTTTAGCGATTAAAAGTCCTCAGTTTAACATGACAAGAAAGAGAAAACAACACAAACAGTGAGATCACACTCTGTCACCACACAACATGACTGTGTATGTTAATTACTGACATATTTGACTTATATGCAAAACAATAATCAAGGAATTTATTTAAAAACTAAAGATAAATCTCTCTTGATTACAGGAGATTACTGACAAATGAGATGACTGTTCACTCTCACACATTATTTTTAGAAGAACGAAAACTCAGACTCATTGACACTAACCGAATACGTCTGACCACTAGTGACAGGACATAGAACAGAGTCTGCCTTCAGCTTCAACATCCTTCTTGTGAGCACATTCCATGTTGCACAGCCTTCAGACACTAGTAACCGTATGATGTTATTTAGTACTGATTTTGTTTTTTACCTGCAGACACAGCAGAGAGAACCACAACGATGAAGGTTTAAAGTAGCACAAGCTGGATTTGTCTCTTCCTTCTCTCCTCAACAGGTACTTTGAGTTTCTGTTTTCACATTCACTGAAGCTTAGCTGCTTGTTGTAGTGAATAAATACTTCCTGTTTACAATGGACACAGACATAAACGCAATACCTGTAAAACTCTGTGAAATTATTGGTTTTAAATCTCTGTTCACTGCAGAGCTGATTATTGAAGTTGAAACATGATAGTTCTTTTAAACTGTTCATCATTCAGTCCTTTTTAAAAGGGAAAAGTTTTCAGTCGATTTTATCAAGCAATGAAGATACCACAATAATTATCAAATGTTCCACAATCTCAATGAATTTAGTCATCTGTAGGTCGTTTTGTAAAGCATAATTCATTGAATAAAATGTTTTTATAGAATATTTATTATTGATTAAACATAAAGTCCATTAATATAACTTCAAATCACCTTCAGTCCATTCAACATGTCTCCTGTCATGTATATATTATAAATGTATCATTACCATATCACTAATCATGAAAGAAACACAAGTTATACTGTGTGAAAGTAGTTCACCTTCACTTCACGCAGCAAAGAAAAAAACAAAAACTACTTTCATTTCTATGGTCACTTCCTTTTTTCTCTGAAACTTGTCCTCTGCTCCGATTGTCCTCTTCATTCATCCTTTCTCATGTCCTCTCAGTTACATCAGTTGACGTCCTGAACTCAGCTCCACAGTACACATACTTTAGAAATCATCTTTTAAAGCACAACAGTAATTGTGGTCTCTGATGATTCTCTGTGTTCCAGTGTACTTGGTCAGACTGATCATAGGAGTGACTTCTCTTCTACCAGATCTGTTGCTGTAGAAGGATCAACAGTGGAAATAATCTGCAGCTACACTACCCAATATCCATAATAAACTGGCAACGTCACCGTGGTTGAAAAAGGCTGTATGGTATTTACTAATATGGAAGAGTGGTGTAACCTGTGGATCTGATGAGAACAGAGGCATGAGATTTTCAGGCGTGTTCAGTATCACTGTGATGAGAAACAAGTGCACTCTGAGAATCTCAGACCTTAGAGAGAGAGACTCGCTGAGTACCAAGTTCAGATTCACAACAAACCACCAGGACGAGAAATATACTGGTTCACCTGGAGTCACTCTGACAGTCTCAGGCAAGAATTTCTCCTCCACATATGTTCAAAATGTTGAAACATGGTCATTACTGTTACTGAACTATTGATCAATGTGTTTATTTAATGGGTGACAACAGTTAAAATGATATTTCTCTGTTCACTTCAGTTCTCCATGTAGAGGCCAAGACAAGAGATCCAACATTGTATCCTCGCTGGGCAGACGTGAAGTGTCGGAGCAGGTGTCGTCTATTTGCTCGTTCCTACGTCTGGTACAAGAATGGAGAGAACATGAACAAAAACACTTATTCAATTCAACAATTCTTTGAATGGGGAGACAGTGTTTCCTGTGCTGTTAAAGGATTTGAGAAGTTTCCCTCTCCTCCACAATGTGAGTTTACTTCAGTTTTCCACTAACTCAGTGTCATCACGAACCAACCACAGTGTCTATGTTTCAGAAACCACACTTTCTGTTCCACTTCTCTTCTTTGAACTCTGCAGATTAGGATTTAAATGCTATTCAAATCATTTCTACTACCCCCCCCCTCTTCTTCTTTCAGGTGTCACTTCATCAACCCTGCTACAAAGTGACTTACACTGACAGAAGCATCTTGCCATCGAAGTTCATCAGTGGACATTTCCTCCACATACTTCATATTATTATTCTGATAGTTTCCCAAGTTCTGGTTCAGAATCCTGATCCGTAGTCGTCAAGTGGATGAATCCCCTCCCAGCCTGAGGACCTGAGTAAAAGACTCCCAGAAATCAGGTCGTGTTCAGGTCCTTGAACCCAGAGACAGAAGATCCCACACTGAGAATCACTAACCAGACAAGAGAGTGGATTCATCTGAGTATCACTACAAATTCAAGACAACAGGGGTTTGAATGGAGAAGTGTTTACCTGAACAACTCAGACTGTCACAGGTACTGATGAACTCTAACTGTGTAGGTGAGATGTATCTGTGCATATGTGTATTTAAATAGATGTGACATTGACTGTTGTGTTGTTCAATGTGGCAGCCTGCAGAGTGCAGGTGCCAGAATAAAATCAGTCCATCAGTTCCTCAAACTGAGGCAGAGCTCAAGTGTCCTCAGCAGCATGCAGTCCAGCTGGTCGTCTTTACTCTGGTTCAAGAACCAACAGAGAATCAGGACACAGCAAACATCAACTTTGACAGACAACTTTTCTCATGGAACACAGTCTCCTGTGCATTCAGTGGACATGAGGATTACCGCTCTCACTTCAATCTGTGAGTTACTTCACTCTGGCTGTCATACCTCTACTAGACACTGTATCAATACGGACAGGGGTTTTAGTTGGTGTTTTACTTCAGAGAGACACTGATCTGACATATTTCTAGAAATGAAGTAAACTTGCACAAACTGCGCGATGTAACTCATCAAGATAACATCATGTTTTGCTTTAAAAGTGGTTTTCAGTTCCTTTAAACTGACAGAAAAACCTTCAGAAACTTCACGTACAACCAAACAACCCTATAATAACTCCATCAATCTCCAGGTCCTTCAAAGCCTTATCACCTGTATCAGTGAGTCGCTCTGGTGAGATAGTGGAGGGTAGTTCAGTGACTGTGACCTGTAGGAATGATGCTAAACCCAGCAGTCTAACTACACCTGGGACAAAAGGAAACCAACCACTCCTCTGGTACCGTAGAGGTAATTTATCATTCACCTCCATCAGCTCTGGGACAGAGGATCTACTACTGCAAGTCTGAGGATCAACCAGACTACTGTGTCTGTATTCATAAGACGTCCAGTGTAAGTAAACAACAGCAGATCTGTTGTCAGCTTGATTAAAAAGTTAAAGATGATACAGTGGAGTTCATTACTGTGATCTTTCAGTACAGCTAAAAAATGACTGACTGTTTCTACTCTATATTCTCCTCCAAGATCCTCCCAAAAGCTTCCTCTGTATCAGCGAGTTCCATCTGGTGAGATATGGAGGGGTAGTTCAAGGGACTCTGACCTGTAGCAGTGATGCTAACCCCAGCAGCTAACTACACCTGTACAAGGAGAATGAAGACTCACCAAAAGCTTCAGGACAGATCTTCACCATCACTGACTTCAGACTATAACACAGAGGGAGTTATTACTGTGAAGCCCAGAAAACAGAAGAGGATGTCATAACCCACCTTACATACTGATTTTGTTGTAGTAGGTAAATAAAGATGAAAATATCATTTTACCTGCACATCTTCCTACAGGATTTTTTATAGACTGGACTGTTTTTTCCTCCGATCAAACTAAACAAACAAACCAACTCTATTACTGAGACACAAAGACCTTCATGTCAGTAATTTGTCCATTTGTAGGAAATTACCAGTAAAACCTGAATGTCATCAGATTAACTTTGGTGGTGGCTGGTGCTGATTTCTCTTCTTCCTTTTGATTCGTGTATGAGGTAAGTCCTGTTTCTTTTTTTTTTTATTTTATTTACAATTCAGTCCTTTACTTTAAAATTTGTTATTCATAATCCGTCTCTTATTTCTTGGATTCCATCAGGAAGAAGAAACTCTACAGCTGTGGGGCACTGGACCAAATAAAACCTGTGAGGCTATAGAGGTGAGAGAGGATCAGAGCACTGTGAACAGCAACTGATTATTAACCATAGACTGAACTGTAGATGTGAACTGTACCACAGAACAAATCCAGGAAGTCATTACATCAGTGTAAACATCTTAGAATTTTAATGTTAAGTCCTGATAATAAAATAAATAAATACAGCACATGGTTAAAACAAGTGAAGAGTGAGAGTACTGAGAAATATCTTCTTTTTACAGATGCAACAAAACCTCAGACATGACTCTTCTATTTCAAAGTAGAAGTTATTCTAAGATGGCACATAGGTGTGGTGGTTAACACTGATGCCTCCACGCGAGAAGGTCTGGGTCCAGGTTTGAGTCCAGGTTCAGCTCTTTCTGTGTTGCATGGTGGAGAATCCATAGATCAGACTAGTTTGTTCAGCACAACCCACAGATACTCACCTGGGAATTTAGAGGCCATGTCATCACAGCAAACTCAAACCCTTAGTCTAGCCATCACAATTTGTCCCTCGTTAAACTCACTGAAATCCTCATATTTGCCCATTTGTTCTGCTTCTAACTTTGAGGACTAAATGTTCACCCACCCACTAACAGGTGCCATGATCAAGAGAGATGATCTGTGTTATTTACTTCACCTATAAGGGGTCATGATGTTATGCCTGGTCTGTGTATATTATTTATTTAGGTTCTGAGTAATTCAGAGAGAGAGAAAGATAAATTCTTCAAAATAAACATGTTGAACAGAAAGCTCAAACTCAAACCTGTGGTGTCGACATCGTTGCAGTTCCCTCTCACTGCAGCAGAGGGCGACAATATGCAAGAAGTTGTGGATTTCAGCTGTAAATAAACAGTTTTATGATAACAAAGATTCCTTAATAAACATAATGTTTTGTTCTGATGTTGTCTTTCTTCACAATTTCTCATTATCATGATATAACTATCCACTCTGTGTATTAAGTAATTATAACCACGTCCCATATCATTCTATTATGAGCTCTTACCTATCCTTAAAGGTGTGTCCTAGTTGGCAGCGGGTCATTGATCCACCATACAGCAGCCTGTTTGAACTTTTATGTAGGGATGGATGATTGAGGTTTAGTTTGAAGCTTCAAAAAATGGTTAATTACCCAAGGCTTCAGTGATACCGTGGTCGAGTAGGACATCTAGTGGTCAAAAGAATGAAGTGTAATCGAGAGGTTAAGATTCACACATATCACTTATTGGTTTATGAATCGTTTAGGATTTAATTCGCCATGCACGTTACTGTTCAGCTACACTACATGGTTGTATGGCTTTGAGCTGACATGAAGACTCACCAAAAGCTTCAGGACAGATTTTCACCATCATTAATAGCAGACCTGAACACAGGGGAAATTATTACAGTGAAGCCCAGAACAGAAGAGGATGTCATAACTCCATCTCTCGTATGATTTCAGATTATTATATTAATCCTCCACAGGGCATTTTAGATAAACTTTAAAGAAAGTTCATTGAGGAACTTGCTTCATATTCGAGGTTGATGATATTAATCAGATGAGTAAAAGACAGACGACCAGTGTGTGATTGTAAATGTGATAAATGTCTGACTTCTCTTTACAAAATCTCAATTTCTAAAGAATTTGAGATGTAATAATATTTCTCACTCCACAGGTCAGATATTCAGCACTGCAGACCAGAGACCCTCACAAGAAGATGGAGGGGAAGGGAGAGAGTGAGACACAGTCGTTAGTAATAGAAAATAAATTATAAGAGATGGAAAATAAATCCTAAATATTAGAGGACAGGAGCCAGAGAAGAGAGAGGAGAGGACATGTCCTCAGTGCATCGTCCCCCTGCAGCCTAGGCCTATAGCAGCATAACTAAGGGATGGTTAAGTCCAGCACTAACTATAAGCTTTGTCAAAAAGGAAAGTCTGAAGCCTGACCTTAAAAGTAGAGACGGTGTCTGCCTCCAGAACCCAAACTGGGAGCTGGTTCCACAGGAGAGGAGCCTGATAGCTGAAGGCTCTACCTCTCATTCTACTTTTAGAAACTCTAGGAACCACAAGTAGACGTGCACTTAGAGATCGTAGTGATCTGTTGGGAGAATATGGAGGTATGAAGGCTTTCAGATATGATGGAACTAGGCCTTTGAATTCTAGACTGAATGAATGAAGCAAAGCTCCACACTGCCTCCTTCTGGCAAAACTGAAACACTCACAATGTATTAGAAAAAAAGTCTTGTGGTATTAAAAAGAGACAATCTACCACCATTGCTCATTTTTGAATATCTCTCTGACAGAAATGCTATTGGCACAATAAAATGAAACAAAATTACATAACTTTAAGGCTTTAGCCAACTACAATTAGACACGTTAAATATGAAATACGACATGATGTTTATTTCATGTTTTACTGTGTCATCTTAAAGCCACACAATCGTGTAGTGTAGTCAAACAGTGATTTGAATGGTGAATCAAATCCCAAACGATTCATGAACCAATAAGTGTCACGTGTGAATTTCTCTTCTGTCTAGATTACACTTCATATTATTGACCACTAGATGTCCTACTCGAACACGATGTCACTATAAACCTGAGCAATGAACCACTTTTTGAAGCTTTAAACTAAACCTCGATCATCCATCCCTTCATAAAAGTAGAGTCTGACATAAACTGTTCCACATGAAATGTTCATTGTACTGATTAAAACTCCTCAGTTTAACTTGACAAGAAGAGAAAACAACACAAACAGTGAGATCACACTCTGTCACAACACAACATGACTGTGTATGTTAATTACTGACATATTTGACTTAATATGCAAAACAATAATCATGGAATTATTTAAAAACTTAAAGCTAAATTCTCTCTTGATTACAGGGAGATTACAGACAAATGAGACGACTGAACAGAGTAGGTGTTATTACAGTCATGTCATGATGTCATGACTCCATCTCTCATATGATTTATGTTTGATGTTACTGTTTTTATGTCATTGATCAGATGATTAAAAGACAGACGACCAGTGTGTGATTGTACATGTAATAAATGTCTGACTTCTCTTTACAAGATCTCAATTTCTAACGAATTTCACAACCATAATAATTATCAGTATGCTGCCTCCAGTGGTCCTGATGCTAATTACTTTGTTTCTATTGAATCAGTGGATAATGTGAAGCAATGTTCGGTTTTCAGGAAAATATGTCGTCTGTCAGGTTTGGAATCATGGATGGTATTTTAATTTTGTGAATAAGAGGATGCGTTGTCATTGGATTCAACATAGAGGGGACCACAGCACCTGACAAGAAACAGGTGATGACTAAATTGCAGCTGAATAATCCCCTCACACACACACACACAAAAAAATAAAATAAAAAAAAAAGCCAATATAACATATCACCAAACAGTAGAGTTCAAAATATCACTAGTTTGGACATGGTTGCAATTCCCTCTCCCTGCAGCAGAGGGCGAAAGTTTATCAGTATTTGAAGATTCCTGGATGGTTCTGTGACACTTAAGGCTACAGGACCTGATAACATCAGAGGACGTGTCCTAAAGACTGGACTGAACAACTGAAGGAGGTGTTCACAGACTTTTTATCATCTTCCTCCAGCAGTGATGCCAACCTGCCTTAAGATCACCACCATCATACCTGTACAGAAAACCCCTACAGACCTCTCTGATTTTCACCCTGTGGCTCTCACACCTATGATGAAATGCTTTCAACGTCTGGTAATGCAACACATAAAGAAATGTCTCCCTGTAGATCTAGATCCACTACAGTACTCATACAGAGCCCACAGAGCTGCATAAGATGCAACTTCCACAAGGCTCCACCTCTCACTGTCACACCTTCAGCAGAAGAAGGGAACCTTGCAAACAACAACATGCACCCCTAATGATTGATGGACTTGCTGTAGAGAGGACCAGTAGTGTGAAATACCTCAGTGTCCACATTGCTGATGACCTGACATCACCCTCCACAGACTCAGGAAAACCATCCTCCCCACCTCATATTTCATCCCAATCCTACAGAGGTACTGTGGAAAACATCCTCACCTACAGTTTCACCTCCTGGTTTGGCAACTGCTGCGAAAATGTAAATAAAAAGCAGTTGAACAGAACTGTGAAGACAGCTAGCAAGATCATCTGTGGTCCACTTCCCTGGTTGTTGGAAGCAGCACTGCGTCCATGAAGCCACGTCCAAGAAGCGTCTTTCCTCAGGATGATCAACGGACTGCCCCCCCCCCCCCCCCCCCCCCCCCCTGAAATGCACCCTCACTCACCCCAACCTCCTGACAGTTAAACCACTGATAAAATAAATGAATAAAGTGGACTATAATAGTTGGACTTTAAGGTAATGAGATTTAAAAAAAAAAAAGAAATAAAAAAATTAAGCTTTTCAATTCATGCTCTGGGCCTGATTAGACACCGTGGAGGGTTTTTGGCCTGTGGGCTGTATGATTGACACGTCTGGTTGCAGGTGAGTTCTGGATGAAGGTGAAGCTGATGATGGTTCTGTTCAATTCAATTCAAGAAAATAATACATATATCAAGCTGAAGGAAACACATAGAATCTAATGATATAACACATAGCTGATGATCTTATGTGACAGTTTGTGAGTATAACAGGAATCATGGGCCGGTTGGTGAATTGTTCATCTGGTAGGAGCGGACAACTGGAGGAGGCCATGAAGACTGGGGCAGATGTAGTTTATGGAGCTCCACAGGTCAGATATTCAGCCCTCCAGACCAGAGACCCTCACAACAAGATGGAGGGGGAGGGGAGGGGAAGGGAGAGAGTGAGACAGCAGTTAGTAAATTATAAGAGATAGAAAATAAAATGATAAGATATTAGAGGGAAGGAGCCAGAGAAGAGAGAGGAGAGGACATGTCCTCAGTGCATCGTCCCCCTGCAGCCTAGGCCTATAGCAGCATAAATAAGGGATGGTTAAGTCCAGCACTAACTATAAGCTTTGTCAAAAAGGAAAGTCTTGAACCTGACCTTAAAAGTAGAGACGGTGTCTACCTCCAGAACCCAAACTGGTTCCACAGGAGAGGAGTCTGATAGCTGAAGGCTCTACCTCCCAATCTACTTTTAGTAACTCTAGGAACCACAAGTAGACCTGCACTTAGATATCATAGTTATCTGTTGGGAGAATATGGTTCTATGAGGTCTTTCAGATATGATGGAACTAGGCCTTTCAGGGCCTTGTATGTAAGGAGGAGGATTTTAAATTCAATTCTAGATTTTAAAGGGAGCCAATGAAGAGAAGCTAATACTGGAGTAATATGATCTATCTTGCTTATTCCTGTCAGTGCTCTTGCTGCAACGTTTTCAATCAATTGGCTTTGATTAAAATAGTTTAAAGAGCTACTTGGACAGCCAGACAGTAACGAGGTACAATAATCCATATCAGATATTACGAAGGTGAAAGAAAGCAGTCCTGGTCACCTGCTTTATGTGAGAATTAAAGGACATATCCTGGTCAAATATAACACCAAGGTTTTTCACAGTAGTACTGGAGGCCAAGGTAATGCCATCCAACAAAAGCAGGTGATTAATAATAAATTCTCTGCCCATTTTTTGGGACCAAATACGATAACTTAAATTTTTGTTTTAAGTTTAAAGTGGGAAAATTACAGGTCATCTAACCCTTTTTATGTCTTTAAGGCGCTTAAGTTTTCCCACTGATTAGTTAAAATTTTGGTTTTCAGGGAAAAATTTATAGCTGGGTACCCCAACTGGGGAAGCAATGGAAAATTTATGCCGGGGTTTTTTCCTCATAATATTCCAAAGGGAAAAAGCATTTTATAAGTGAATAATATTGGTCCTAGCACAAAACCCCCTGGGGAAACCCCATAGCTTATTTTTGGAATATATGGGAAAAATTTGGGTTGGGTTTAAAAGGCAAACTGGAATCTTTTCTAACAGTAGTTTAAAACCATTTCTAGTGCAGTTCCTGAAAATTTTTGATCACACTCTCAAGCCCTCTGTATAGAAAATTGTGATCAATATTGGCCAAAATGAAAGCACGAATTAGCAGAAAGAAATAGAGCAAGTCCCATAAACTGAACCCCATGAGGAGATAAATTGTAATTTTAACCAAGCTTTTCTGAAACTATGATGAGTTTCAAAAAACCTGACTGAAACGCTTCAAACCTTTTTAAATTATCAAGCAACTGTTTGACAACAACCCTTTTTCCCCAAAACTTTAGAGTTTAAAAGGGAAAGGGTTTGGGAAAATTTGGGGCCCTAAGTTGGCAAAAAACACGGGTTCAAGAGTGGTTTTTTTTTAAAAGTAATTTTTAAATTTTACAGCATTTTAAAAGATTTGGGGCACATTCCTTTTAAAAAAGAAAAAGTTTATCTGATTTGAATGGTGGTTTTTAATTAATGGAAAAACCCCCTTTGGAAAACTTAGTTGGGAGGGGGTTCTAAAAAGACAAGTTATGGGAAAAAAATCCCCCCGGCGAAAACGGTCAAGTTAAAAGTTCACTAAAAAAATTTTAAAGAAACAGCAATAATAAAAAATCTTATTCAAAGTAAAAATTTAAATTAAAAAATTAAAATTAAAAATTTTTAATATTATTAACAACACAACATAGTTTAGATTAAAAACCCTTTTAATTCCCAAAAAACTATAGTGAAATAAATAAAACCTACCAGGCACAGGGGGGGTTCAAAAAGGGCTTTTAAAAAGAAATTTTTAAAAGCCCTTTTTTACCATCCCTTATGCGCCTCTTCGATGCACCCCCGGGCGTTTGATTTTTCCCGAGTTTTCGATGAGATTCACTTTTTCCTCTTCATATTTGGGGAGAATCAGTCTTTGCTTTCCTTTTTTTTCAGCTTTCCCACTTTGACAACAAAAACAGCTGCGTTATGACACTCAACCACAAATTTAACCAACTAGGCCAGAAACAGAAACCCCCTCCCCCCTGCGCCCCCAAAAAACATAAAATTTTTTTAAAAAAAAAGGGGGGGTCTGATTACAAAAACATAATTCGAAAAAGGGGGGGAAAAGAACAGCCCAAATAAATTTGAAAGTACAATGCAAGGAAAACTTTTAACCACCCTTCATTATTTTTCATTATTTTTTTTTTTTAAAAACTTTTTTTAACAATGACGGGTAACAAAAATTGTTCGCTTTCGTGACTGTTTGAAAACATTGATGGGTGTTTTAAAAGGGTTTAAAATATGAAATAAACCCCCTCAGTTTTCATTATTACTTGAGGGGGCTCATTACTAACCCATTATTAATTATTATCATTTTTTAAAAATTATTACAAAGAATAGTGATTATTATTTTCTGTGCTTTTTTTGCTGGTGGGTACATTTCCGCAAAACAAAAACCTTTTTTTAGTGAACAAAAAAAAGGGTTAAAATATAAATACTTAGCTTTTTTTAAAATTATTTTTTTTAGCTGAGATTTGGTTTTCATATTTAGTAGTTTTGGTTGTATGGACCGAGGGCTGGAAAAATTTGGATGCCAAATTACGAGACGGGCCATTATTAATTATTTTTACAAAGAAAGTGTTAAAAAAATTATTGCTGTCTTTAAAAACCCGGGTGGGGTGGGTTTTCCCACCTATTTTAAAAATTTCTTATTGAATTTTTTACGTGTTTTTTTCCCGTCAAATATCGTTGAAAATGCTGTGATGGGGTTTTTTCTGTCGACACTTTTTGAGGGGGGGCCCGGGCCCTCTTTCTCTCCCCCTTACTCTCAAAAAAAATTTCCCCTAGTGGTGAACTGATCAAATTTGTATTTTTTTTCGGGTTTGTTTCCCCAAAAAAAACGTCCCACATCAACCAGACTCAGCTGATTAAAGTACCAAAAGGGGATCAAATTTTTGACTCTACATGCCCCAAACTGATCCGAAAAAACCCCCTAACAAAAAAAAACCCCCTTGGACGGGAAGAGAGTGGCCATCCCAAATGTTTTCAGACCTCTTTGTCTACCCCCCGTCGACGGGGGACAATCAACCAAAAGGAAAAAAGATCAGCGTTTACAAAAAACGAGCAGGGGGCTTTTAAAAAGAGGACCTGCCCCAAGGACGGATGACTCTACTAAACCCCACATCCAGCATTCTGACTCAGGCACTTAAAAATGCTTAATCCCAAAGCAACTCGGGCTTTTTTTTTTCAACATTGTTGGAAATTTTACTAAAACTCCCCAACTTTGTGTTTTTTGGGGCCACACACCACGGGGACCCCCTCAAAGACCCATGCCCCTTTTACCATAACGAAAATAAAAAGTTTTTTAAGACCCGACAAAGAGTCCGGGGGCCAAAACAGATCCCCCCAAAACTCCCACCGAGGGGAAACGGGGTTTAAGGTGATCTTAAACATACCTAAACGTATGTAAACATACCAAAAAAAAATTTGTAGGTCGAAATGCAGGGGAACAGTTTTAAAGTTACTTAAAACCCAAGGCGGTAAACCAAGAAACTTTACCTTGAGTTATCCCCCTATTCGTTCTTTTTGACTTATTTTTTGGTGTCCTTTTGAGGGGTTTTTGACAGACCCCGGGTTTTAATATTTTTTTAAAAAATTTCGTAACAAATTTCTGTATAAATAAATTATTGATCACATTTGTTTTCATTGTAAAGGGAAAAAAAAGTCGTTCGCTATTTTCCCATTCCTTCTCCATACCTCCATTTCAGGTCGAACAGACACATTTCGACAAATTTTTCCCAATTTTTTTTGAAATATGGGGATTTCTTTTTTAATCGAAGCAGGAGCCGACACAACACACAAAACCGCAGCGATAAATAAAAGGGGGCAATTCTATTACAAAAGCTGTTAAAACCAAATGAGTAATTTTATTTAAACGAAAGGGAGCATGTTGTGCTTGAATACACTTTAAAAACCTTTTGGGGGTCCTGGCAGTCATTTGCCCCCTTTTGGGAAACCTACTCTACTTTACAATATTTGAAAAATATTGATGGGGAAATTTTATTTAAATATTTTTTCTATGCCTATAAAATTAAAATTTTTTTGGGCCTCGGGGATAATAAGCGTATTTTTGTTTATTTGATAAACAGTGTAAAATAAAACAAGGACACACACAGACAGAAAGACAAGATGGGAAAAAGAGAACATTTTAAACCAGGTTTTTTTTTGCCTCTATGTAAAGCTTTTTTACCTAAGTTTTTTCTAACTTCTCGTAACTGCCAATCAGAAACTGCTTTTGCCACGGGGTAACAACAGTAGTGCCCGGGTTTTTTGTCCTCATCTGAAAGGGGAAGGAAACTAAGAGCTACTGTACAAACTGTGTAAAAAACCCCCCTGTTTATTTAAAGAAAAACTGAAGTAGGTTTAAAAAATATTAAAACCGGTGATTTTAAAACTAACTCACTGAGAAATAAGATCATCCACTCTTAGGGGTTCATTTTTTTTTTTTTTCACCCGAAACGGTGAAAAAGGGAGGGAAGGAGGTCACCGAAATAGGGGCCCCCTAAAAGTGGCCCTTTTTGGATCACTGCTGGGGGGTTTGGCTGATGGGCTGCTGTATAAAA
This sequence comes from Mugil cephalus, assembly GCF_022458985.1. Taxonomy (NCBI): domain Eukaryota; kingdom Metazoa; phylum Chordata; class Actinopteri; order Mugiliformes; family Mugilidae; genus Mugil; species Mugil cephalus. The sequence goes on from NC_061771.1 coordinate 28,045,650, forward strand.
GACGATCTCACCATGAGATTTTAAAAAAGTAAAATTGGGGTTTAAAAAAAGTCCCTTGTTGAATATGAAACCCGTACGCATTTGCATCACTTGCATCCTTAAACAATGAAGGCCAATGGAAAAAAAAAAAAAAAGGGTTCTATTTTTTTTTTTTACTGGAGCTTTTTTTTTGACTTTTTCCAGAGCAGTTTCCCACCCCAAATCAAAAGGGGGAAGAAACCGGGACGTGCCCGCGTTGAAATTGTTTTTTTAAACCCAATACAAAAATCAGGGGAGGGGCGCCCAATTTTCTGCGGGATTCACCCCCTGTGTGGGGGGGGGTCAGAAGAGGGGGGGGATCCCAGGTCACAAAAAACCCCAAACTGCTTCCAAAAAAAATTTGTATTTCATTCCCTAAAATTAAAAACCCAAACCTCATATCCCTTTTCTTTGAAATTTAAATTGACTTTTTATGAAAAATGTAAAAAAAAACGAATGGGGGCAGTCATCACGTGAATTTCTTTATGTCACGTGACACCATTTGATTGACTGGTGAACAGGGGTTTTGGGGGAAAAGGTAATAATGCAAAAGTGAACGATGTCAATTTTTTTAAAATCATGAAGCTACAGGGGCGCCCCTGGCCTTTTTTTATGCCCTGGCTGTTTTGACGTTAGGGTTTTCAGAGGGGGAAACCCCCAATTCCCCCAGAAAGCCACAGTAGTTAGACATGTGCAGTGGCCCCTTTAAGGGGTTTTGGTATGTATTTCCATGGGGGGGAAGCCCCGGGACTGTTATTTTTATGAAGATGTTAAGTAAAAGTTGAACAAAGCAGCTATCAGGCCTCGCCCTGCTTATTACGGGATAAAGCAGAGATTTAGGGTTTTGGGGGCTTTCTAATAAAAAATAAAATTGAAATCGCCCTTTAAGTTAAGAGTTATTCACAGTTTTTAAACAAAAAAAAGGGCCCAAAATAAATTTTTCCCTCTCTTCGGGGCTGACAGCAACATATTACCCAAAGGCTAAAAATTACCTTTTAGCCCCCGGCCATTTAAACTCACCCATAAAAAATTCTGCACCCCTTTTTACTTTGGCCCATTTCCCCCCTTTTCCCTTCTTTTTTCTGTTTCGGGAACACAATCTGGTCTTAAAATTTTTAAAAAAAAAAAAAAATCAAAAACTACTTTTATGTAAATTCTTTCTTACTTTTTATAAAATATTTGCATCAACCCTGTTTACAAACCCTCAAAAAATCGACAAAACATTTGGTAGTTTAGCATATTTATTTTAAAAAATATAGGGCAAAGGGGTTTTTAATAATTTAAAAGGGTTTTCATTCCCGGGGTTGGGGGGCGTGTTATGGGAATCTTTTCCTTGCGTGAAGTTAAAATTGGAAAAAACAAAGAAAAAGCTTTTTTGGGGCCCCTCAAGGAGCAACAGGACAACAGTTGCCCCTGATAACAAAAAAACCTTGGGGATTTTGGAAAAAAATTTACGTATCCTTCTTAACAAAAAAAAAAAAAAAAAAACCCAAACCCAAAATTTTTTTGGGGCCAAAAGGGGGAAGCAACCAGGATCAAAACCCAAATTTTGGGGGGGTCATTTGTTTTAAACCCTTATTTACCCCCAAAAATTTTCCATTAATAAAAACCTATTAAATAAACCATTGTTTTATTTTATGTTTTTTTTATGGGGTATATATCTTAAAACCTAATTTTTTGGGGAATAATTTTGGGGGGGGGGGGTTTGGGGGGTATAGGGTAGGGGTAATTTTAAAAGGGGAAAAAAAGGTTTGGGTGGGAGGGGGTAGAATTTTTTAAAACTTTTTCCCATTACCCAAGTTTTTTTTTTCTTTCCTTATTCCTGAAAATTGGGGAAATTGGGGGGGTTTAAAAAAATTGGGGAAATTAAAATTTAAGGGGTAATAAAAGAAATTGGGGTTGGGGAACCAAAAAAGAAAAGTGGGGTTTTTAATTTTAAAAGAGGTTGAAAATTATTTTGGATTGGGGGGAATTTTTGTGCCCTGTTGAAGGGGTTTTTAGCCCTGCTTTGATTTGGGTTTTTGATTTAAAATAAAGAGAGAGAAATTTAATTTGATCAAAAGAAATTTTTTACCCCCCGGAGGGGGAGCCCAAGGACAAAAGTTTTTTATGGATTGGACAAAAAAAGTTTTTGCGGGGAGTTTTTTTATTTTCACATTAGGGTGGTTTTGAATAATTGGGCTATAGGGTTCCACCTTCCTCTTTCTTTTTTAAAAATTTGGGGTGGCCCCGGACGCCCCCGCTCCCCCCCGGACATCTTAAAGAAAATTTTCTCGGGGTGACCCTTTAAAAAGAAACATTTGTTCTCAATACAATCATATCATTCGGGCCCTTCCCCCATGTCTTTCCACTTCGGCAGCATTTAACGGGTTCAGGGAAAATTCTTCCTTTTTTTCCAAAAGTTTATCCCCCCCATATTTTTGCATATTTAAAATCATTTCCCTTGAAAATTAAAAACCGGATTTCAACCTATTTTAAATTTCAAAAAGCCCCGCCCAAAAAACCCCATTTTACTTTTTTTTAACCCCCCCAATTCATAAAAGTTTACATGCCCCTCCTTATTTCCACAAAGTTTTTCACAGAGGACAAAACTTTCCAACAATTTCCAAATACGCTTCCAATTTATCATTTGGTTTGGGCCTCCCCCACAGTTCAGATTTTTCACCCCTTTTTTTGGCCCCCCTATTTTGCAGTAAACGCCCAATCTCCCGCTTCCCCCAAGGCAGGGTCGCAGCATCTACATTTTAAAAATTCCGAGTGCCCCGTCTACATCGCATCGGGAGGGTTTTTAAAAACAATATCCCACCATTCAGGGGCACGATTTCAACTTTCACATTTTAAAGAAAATATCAGTAAATTTAAGTTTAAAATTTCACCCACAGTGGAAAGGCTGTCGAGTATGGGGCAAAAAAATTTGATTTCTTTTCTTAATTTAAGTTTTCAAATCGTAACTATGCAAAAAGAAATGGGATTTCTGAAATTTTGCTTCAAAAATTTTTTTCTAACCAATTTTAGTTTTAATCATTAATAGAAGGTAAAAAAATAAAAAACCCAAAAAAGGACTGTATATTATTTTTAAACAAATGAAAAAAAAAAAAGAAAAATATAAAACTTTTTTTCCGATTTTTTACGGGGATCCCATTTGAAAGGCACCAAAAAAGCGCCCCAAACGCTTTTACCGTCCATCGATGTGGGAAAATGTAGAGATCGCCCCACCCAAGCTTTGGGAACCCCAATTTTTCCAAAAAGTGAAACATGTCTGAGCCCTCTTTTTTTTCGGGGAGTCCAAAAGCCCTCGGGTTTCAGCGTCTCCCTCGCCCCTCTTGATTTTTAAATTTTATTCCCCCAATATCTCCACCGCCCCTTCCAGCTGCACAAACTTTTTTTTTTGGGAAAAGTAGTCTTTTCCTCCCCCCCCTGCCTGTGAAATTCTCTCCCCTTTTTCCCCCAATTCCCCCTCGAATGCGCAACACATCTTTTTTTTAATCCCATTAATTGCTTTCCAACCCTTTTTCGTTGGATTGTTTAGCGAATTTTTCCTTTTTTTTCAATGACGAATCGCCCCCGAAAAACAGTTTTGGACGGGGGGGGTTGTCGTAATTTCTTCATTGGAGCCCCACCCCCCCTTGCAGCCTTTTTCCCGGGCCCAATTTTAAGCCGTGTCCTTTTTGCGGCCCCTTTTAGCGGGTTGTTGCCCCAAAATTTTTTTTTTGGAAAAATTTTTCGGGGGGCTATTTACCAAACACACTTTCCCACCCCAAAAAATTGAAAATTTATTGTCCGACCCAGTAAGGGAAGCGGGGCTGTGGAAGGTTTTGGAAGTACCATCCTTTATTCCGTAAATGCCATGTCTCCTGTGGAGAAAGTCTCATGAGAAAGGGGCTTTTTTTTATTTATTTTTCTTGTCTATTTTTACTGAAAACTGCCCCGGGCAGTGCACAAAATTACAAAAAGGGGGTTGAACTAGTTTTTTTTTGGAATTTTGGGATCATTATAATTCCCCCTCAGGCTGGCTTTGGCGTCCATCACCTCTTCACCTTCTGATGAAAAAATCACAGAGCTTTATAGGGGGAGAAAATTTACGGGAATCAAACAAATTTAGACAGATTTACACAACATACATCCCCTTTCCTACTTTCCTCATGGTGACTTTTGACCTCCATGCATGTAAGGCCCGGTTTTGGGAACAAATAAAAAAAACACATAAGTTTTGTCTGCACTTTACAACTTTGGGTTTTGTAAAACCCATCACCAAACCAAACAGAAAATTTCATGACACACAGATAAACCCCCGCCGGGAAAAGGTTTTCGGGAAAAGAAAGGCTTTGTAAAGTTAAGCTTTGGTTGTGATTAACCACGAAATATAGGGGTGTTTTTTAATCACCGAAATTTTTCCCAGAAAGAAGAAATTCAGTTCTTTTTGAACACAGTTAAGCAAGAACATTTGGGAGATTCCTAGACGTTTTTTGGGTATGACCCCTTAAAACAAAAGTAAATGAATAAAGGTCAATTTTTAGGTAAAAAGAACTAAATGAGCGAAAAATTTGTTCCAAAGATGGACTAACCCATAAGGGGTGAAAGCAGGGGGCCTTCGTGCCTCTTAAAAAAAAAAAAAAGGGAAAAAACACGACATGACCCCCAAACCACCGGGCAGATATCTCAAACTTAAAAACTTTTTTATGAGACTTTTGGGGGACAACATTTCTTTGAATGAATAAAAAATAAAAAAGCTGCCAACCCTGAATGACAAAAAAAACAAAGCATCGATTTTCCCCCATTTTGAATAGAAAGGGGCTGCTCGCCGGGGGTTTTCCCAACAGGTTTTTCCATTTTAAAAACCTTTTTCATTTTTTTTCCCATTGAGCCCTTCATTTTTACAGGATGCAAGTGATGCAAACGCGTACATTTCACTATTCAACCAGTACTTTAAAAACCACACATCATACTCCCAAAATACTCAAAAGGTGAGATGGGTCTTTTATCCAGCAGCACCCATAAATACCAATACCACCCAGCAGTGATCCAATACCACTATAGGGGCCACTTTTTTGGGAAACCCCTCCTCCCCCCTTCTTCACCCCCTTTTGGCCCTTGCCCGGGACCAAAATTAATTTTTAAAAAAAAAAAAAAAATTTCTTTGGACCCTAAATTTAAAGATCAAATTTCATCCAGTGAGGAAAGAAAAGCACCAGTTTTAAAAATTTAAAACCAAACATTTTTTTTATTTTTAAACCTCCCACATCGGGGCCCTACACATTTTTGTACATAGCCCCTTGGGTTTTCCCCCCCCTTGCAGAGGGAGAAAAACAAAGCCCGCCCACTTACTGTTTTTACCCACGTGGCATAGACAGATACTAAATCTGGCAGTTACGAAAAGTTAATAACTAGGTAACAGCCACATAAAGAAGAAAAAATAACCTGTTAAGATTTTCTTTTTTTTCCCTCAAGGAGACTAAAAGAAATTTAAAGAAAAAAAACACAAACAAAATCGCTAAACCTTTTTTCAGGGGCTTACATCATGCCTGCGGTATTTTTTTTCTTTATCTCAGAGAATTTTTTAAATTTTTAAAAGGACAAAACGGTTGCAGTCTGTCCATTTAAGTGAAGTGTAAAACCAAAAAAAAACACCAACTTTTGTGCTTTTAAAAACATAAAAACATGCTTTTACAACTTTGTTTTCTGTTCTTTTTGGGGTTTCAACATTACCTAGATTTTTTTTTTTTTCCAATGCCTAACCACTCCTGTAGCCCTTGGTCTCTAAATAATTTCAGCCCCCCTTAAGATTTTTCCCATGCACCCAAAAAAAACATTTTAAAAGGTGGGGTTTACTCATGTGGGGAAAGACTGAATTACAGGATGGCAAATGCGACTGTGAGCAGCGGGCCCAAAACCCGATAGGCCTAAAAAGATTAACTGGGTTGCTCATAAAAAAACCTTCGGGTATAGATGTTATTTCATATTGCTTCCCCCCTCCTTGGCCTTCGCGGGAATTTGGGAACCACGCCCAACAGGTATACTTGGAGAAAGTGGATGGACTAAAGAAAAAGTCAATTGCTTGAGAGCTGATACAAACCACTGTGGGTCTGAAATCCCCTCCATCCCGAACTATTTGTCCAGCCCCTGAGGGTTTTTCCCATCAACCCATCGAATCTCCCCCCCGTGGGTAGCCCCCCTTTTAAAGGGGTTACAGATCATGGAAACCCGTTTTATTTGGGGGAATGTTCCAGGATGGAGTTGTTTCTAGGTGCACTGTATTTGGCAGAAAACAAAAAATTTGGAAAGAAAAACAAAATCCCCTGAGCTGAGTGTCAAAAAGAAACTGAAAGTATACAAAAACAGAGCTGACCCAATTTTTGGGGAAGGCCCAATCTGATTGGCCAAAAAAAATGTTAAAAACAACTTAAAACGGTTAAAAATTTTAAATGGGGTTTTGTAAAGTTTTGTAGAAAAATTTTTTGTTTTCCTGAAAATTGCTAAAATTTTTTAAAAAAGTGTTTCATTTTTCCCCCCTTTGATTTGAAGCTGACTGTGCTTCCGTGGCCCCCCTACATCTGTAAAAACACTTTGTAAGAATATTTCCCTTCGCTTAAACCAACGACAGTTTTTGGGTTAAAAAGGGGGGAAAAACTTCCTCGTTTTCATCCAGGAGGGGTAAAGCAAATCAATAGCCTGGCTTCAGATCAGCTCCCCAATCATAATAACGAAGAAAAATCTTTTAAAACCCTTTTTCCAAAAATAACCACCCCGGATTTAAACATCTGCTGGGTTTTTCCGACAAAAACATTTCCCGGGGGGCCCTCTTTGGCCATGCTTTTCCCCACATTTTTCAGTCTGCATGTCACATTCATGAAAGCTGAAAAGGGAGGGAAAAACATAAAATGGTAACTAACGGGGACCCGCAAGCAGCAACTGATTCTTGATACTGTCCACATTTTTAAAAAGAACTTCCCAATTTTAACTGCAGTAAATGAAATGAAGAAGCCGAAGATGAAGGTAAAGGAAACCAAAAGGGGGCCATTTTTTTCTTCACCTAAAAATGAAAATTGGAGTGAACCTTTTTAAATGTGCTTTAAATGTGTTTTAAAATTCACAGGGAAAGGGCTTTTTTTCGGGAAATTTAAAAAGGTGTTAAAAAACACTCAGGTGCACCAGGTATTTTTGGGTAGTTTTTTTTGACCCCAAAAAAAGCCCAACGGGGCCCGTTTCAGCAGGATTTAACACTCCTTCACTAGCATACGTGATTGAAAATTCATGTCCCCTTTAAACAAACCCGGGCATTATTCCCTGGTTATAAATTTAACTGAACGGGGGAAAGCGCTCGATTCAAAACCCAAAAATGGACAGATGCAGCCCCTTAAAAACCAAAAGATTTACCAATCATACTAACATTTTTCATTTCCCCCCCCCAGTGCCCCCCCTGTGCCCAAATTTTGTTTTTAAACAAGTTTTTTTTATTGGGGGAATTCATTTTTTATAACTTTTTTTCAAAAAAAAATTTTTATAACTTTTTTAGATCGGGTACAAAGGCTTAAATTAAATAAATAAAATCTTCTAAATTACTTTATGCCCGGGGTCAAAAGGCTTTTGAAAATTGGGCCTCCAAAAAAGAATCTTATCACAGTAAAAAAGGGTTATTTTTACATGTTTTTTTCATAAATTTTTTTTCGGGTTCCATGGGGAAGGCTAAAGTGCGATGAAGTGCCAAAAGACTAATACGGGAAATTTTTTCTTTTCCTGGCAAATTTCTTTCCCTTTTTTCCCAAAGTATTCAAAATAAAGGGAGTTGGGCCAGCGACTTTTTTCCCAGCCCCAAAAATTTAAACGCGGCTAGTTTTAACCACAGCAAACCATCCCTCTAAAATTTGAAAAACTTTTTGAAAACCTTTTTCAGCATGCTCAAATTAAGTTTTATTATACCCTTAAGCAAACTTAAACTCAAATTTCTATTTTTTGTTTTTTTCCCTTTATTTGCGGGGTGAAAATCCTTGCATGCACTTTTGATTCCACACAAAAAAAAAAGGGAAGTTTCCAATTCCCTGACAGACAAAAAGGGAACAGAAAAAAACCCCAGCAACAGGATGTAAATTAAAACAGTTTTAAATTCCATACTGGGGGGAAAATTTGGCCCCAAAATCTAAAACTGGCAATAAACTGCTTTAAAGGGTTTTATAGCATCTGTTGGTTCAAAATAACTGAACTGATTGGCGAACAACTTTTTTCTTTCTTGCAAAAAACTGTTTAAAAACTTTTAAACATTATTATCTGTAAAACGGGCTGTTTGGGGGGAGGGGGGGGTGGGGTCACCTGATTGGTGTTTTTCATTTTAAAAAGGGAACAGTATAAAAAGGACAAAACATTCACAAAAAAACCCTAATTTAAAATATCCTAGCTTTTTTAAGTTTGGGAAAGCTAATTTGAAATAAAAATTTCCCCTGGTGGGCGAGGGGTGGACTCCTGATCAAATTTAAATTTGGTTTTTTTCCCCATTGTTTAAATGTGCTGCAAAAAATCAGTTTAGCTTAAATCCAAACAGAAAACCTGTTTGGCCATTTTGACCACAAATTTTTTATTTTTATCCTCGGGAAAAAAGGGCAGTCATACTGAAAGAAAAGTCTATGCCTTGCCTTAGGAGTAGAGAAAAAATATTTCACTAAAAAAGGGGGTCCTTTCGGCCCTTTGTTGTACTTTTTCATTTCCCAAACATTGCAAGTGCTGATACGCCCCAAACGACAGAACCTCCCGGGCCCTTGAGGTTTTTTCCCCAAAGGGCCCGACTAAATTTTTGTTTTTAGTTTTTGTTTTTCGGTCTGTGTGTGTCCTTGTTTTAATTTTCACACTGTAACAAATATCAAAAATACCCTTTTTACCCCCAAGGGCCCAAAAAACATTTTATCGTATATCATAAAACCAAAATTCAAAAAATAAATACACATTAATATTTAAAAAAATTTTTGAAAAGTAGAGTAGAGTTGCCAAAAAAGGACAATAAATTTGCCAGGAAAAAAAGGGGTTTTTCCAAGTGTTTTCCCCAACACAACAGGGCCCAAAAACTTACAAACTTTACTCATTGGAAAACAGCTTTTGTAATAGAATTCCCCCACTTTTTTTTTTTTAGTTTGACAAAACTCTTCATCCTAACCTTCACAACACAGCAGATGGCAGTAAAAAACACACTTCATAATCAAAGATTAGGCCCACTTTTCCCATAAATTTCCCAGGCCTCGTTTGTGACGACTTTCCCCCCAGCTACCCTGATCTGAAACAGTTACGACGACGCTAAAGGCAAGGCAAAACCATTTTTTCCCCAAAAAATTTTTTCCTAAACAAACTAAAAAGGGACTAATATAAACGCCTGAAAGGCAAGCGCACGGGGACTTTACTGTTCTAAAATGCACCCCCCAAATTTACATTCATTTAACCGCACTCTGTGTTGAAATTGGGATGCCCAGAATCAGCATCCAACCCCCCACACCATTTTAAGGCCCCCACCAAAAACGTTTCCCAAACATACACTTGCAGCCCCGTATTCCAACTGTGGATGTCTTAAGGACCTAACGAAAACAATGAATTAATTTTACTCCGCAACAATGTTTGTCAGTGTTTTTCCCGAGAGTCAAATTTTTGGTTTTTTTTCCTCATTTTTTTTTTCCTTTTTGTAAAGAAGATAAATAAAATAGCCCTGGGGGAAACCCTGCCCCTTTTCTCGTCCTTGTACTTAAAAAAAGCCCAAATTTTAAACTGTTTGGGAAAAAAAAAAAAAAAAAAAAAAAAAACCCGCTCTACTTTTTCAATTTCCCTTGATGAAAACATTCAAAGTGGGGAAAAAAATTGGACTTGAAATGCAAACTTAAAAACTTTAAATTTGAAAAATTCCCAGCCGTAAAAATTAGATTAAAAAAAAACATTTTTTTAACGTTTTTTACATGAGCTAGCCCATTTTTTTTTTTTTTTTTCGTAAAGCGATTTTCTTTTGACGTTAAAGATTGCCCGGAGGACTATGACTTTAAATTTATATTTTGTCGAGGGCTGCGGTATTGTGCTTTTGGGTTCGTGGGGCGGCCCCCTGTTTCGATAAAAAAGAAATCACCCCACATTTCAGTTTGAATGAAATACGTCAAAATTTTCGTTCGGGGCTGAAACTGGACGTATGGAGAAGGGAAGGGAAAAAAGCGAACAACTTTTTTTTTCATTTACAATGAATTCATGTGATCAAAAATGATTTTATACCGAAATAGTTAAAAAAATTAAAAAACTATTTTAAAACACTGTGCCCCGTTTAAAACACTCAACGGGCAAACCCAAAAGAAAATCAAATAAACGAATAGTTATAACCCCAAGGTACGTATCTTGGTTTTCCACGCCTTGGTTTTTATTAACTTTAAAAACTGTCCCCCTTTCATACACCTACATTAGTTTTTTGCCTTGTTTAAAATTTCGTTTAGGTATGGGTTTTTGGGTCCCCTTTAAAGGTTTGGGGGGAAAGGTGTGGATCCCGGGGGCCCCCGGACCCCCTTATCTGGGTTTTTAAATTTCTTTCCTTTTCGTTAAAGATAAGAGGGAGTGTTTAAAACTGCAGTCATAGTTTAAAAAAAATAAAGACCATTAAACCCAAAACCCCGTGGGGTTCATGAAACTGAAACCTGGAACGTCCCTCATGGGGGACCCTCCCTCTCTTTTTTACTGTCACAGTTACAGGGAAAAAAATACAAACGTTTTTTATTAATTGCATTTTAAACCAGGGGACACAGATCAAACCACATCATTTTTGAAACCCCCTTTTTAATCCCGTGTAAAATTTGTCCCTTGTTTGGTTTTCCCCCCATCAGAAAAGGGCAGGGGGCTTCCCGAGGGGGGCCCGTGGTTGTGGCACCAAAAAACTAAAAGGTTTTGAGTTCAGTAAACTTACCGACAATGTTTTAAAACAAAGCTGACGCTCAGCTTTGGGGTGAAGCATCTGAAGCGTTCCCCGAGTCAGAAAAAACTGCTGGGCTGTGGGGGTTTAGTAAGTCATCCGTCCCCTGGTCAGGGCCTCTTTAATCACCCCTGCTCTGTTCTTGTAAAACGCTGCAAACGTTCCCAGATACTTCCCACTCGACGGGGGTAAACAAAGCGGGGCGAGACATTTGGGATGTCCACCTCCTCCAGTCCATGGTGGGAAAATTTTTTAGGTTTTATCTCTGGATTATTTGAAAACTGTAAAGGGCAAAAAAAAAGATCCTTCTGGTACTTTTTAAACAGCTGGAAGGGCTGGGGTTTATGATGGGACGTTTTTCTGGGAAACTAAACCCGAAAAAAATACAGTTTTTTATTTAGCTCAACCACTAGGGGGCACTTTCCCTTAAGATGAGAGAAAAGAAAAAAAACCGGCCGGCGTCGAAAAAGTTCCCGACAGAAACCCCCCATCACAGCATTTTTCAACCCATATAAAGGGCGAATAAACACTAAAAAGTTCACTAAGAAATTTAAAGTACGTGAAAAACCTACTCATCAAGCCCTATAAAACACAGCAATAATAAAATCATATTTTTAGTAAAAATAATTTTAAAAAAAGATAACAATGAGCCTGTCAAAGTAAAAAGGATAAAACATTTTTTCAAGCCCCCCCGGTCCAAACCAAAAACAAACTACTAACTAAAAAAAAACCCCTCTCAAACTAAAAAAGGCTAAATTTTAAAAAAACCAAGTATTTACTATTTATAACGTTTTTAAATTCACTAAGAAAAAAAATTTTAAAATAGCGTGAAATCGTACTCCCAACGCAATAAACACAAACAATAAAAAATTTAAACACTATTCATAGTAATAATTTTTTAAAAAAAGATAATAATTAATAAAGATAAATAAAAGAAGCTGTTTCCCAAGTAAAAATGACACTGGGAGTCATTTCCAAAAAACAATAAACTCACCATCAACGAGGGAACAGTCCCCGAAACGAACAATGTTGTTACTGTCCCTTGTTAAAATAAAGGGCAACTAATAAAAAATAATAATAATAATAATAAAACTAATTAAGTCTTGACAACCATGTTTTTCAGCGCCGGTTTCCCCTGTCGTGTGGGGTTTTGGTTTTTAAAAAGCAGCGTGGTTTTTTTAGAGGGCAGTGAGTCGGAGCTGTGGGGTTTTCCCGTGTCAAGTTTTGTGGAAATGGGCGTAAATTTTTGGGGAAAAGTCAAAAAAGCCCCGTGATTTTCAAAAGGGGGGGGGAACCAAGGTCACACAACACAAACCGGGTTCCAAATAAATTTGGGATTTTTTTCCTAAAAAAATGAAAAAAAAAAAAAAAAAAAAAAAAAAAAAAAATAAAAAAAAATCTGTTTTCCCCCTTTTCTACAAAATTCAGACCTTCACATTGCTTTCCCCGCTTTTTCCCTCGGGTAGTTGTTTGTGATTTGGGTTTTTAAACTGAACACTGTCTGTGATTGGCTTTTCGGGAAATCCATAAAAGTTTTCCCGTTCCCCCCCCACCCGAATTTAAAGCCCACAAAATTAAAAGTGTAAACCCACGCGTTGGCCCTCAGCCAGGGATTTCCAAAGTCCGGGGCCCGGGGGGCCCTAAATGTTTTTTTTTTATGGAATTTTTGCCCCCTGCCAAATGGGCAAACAGAATAAATAAATCAATCATAAAGTGGGTTTACATTTTTTCCCCTTTGGGGACCCTGAATGTTAAAAGTAACACGCATTTCCATTTCAAAAACTTAAAAAAAAAAAGGGTTCAAAACCGTTTTAAAAATTCCCAAAGTCGAAATGAGAAAGGAAACCGACAGAAATTTTGGGGCAATTTTTTTTTAAAAAAAACGTGGTTTGACAGAAATTTTCATTTAAAAAAAACGGAGAGGGGCAAAAGTGGATATGGTTTTCATTTGTCCGCGCCGGGTGTGGTCCCTGAACAAAAAGATGTAGCGCACCGTCCACTGCACGCTTGGAAAAACCCCCCCCCCTGTCCTCTCGAGGGCGGGTTTCCCCCGTTACCCCTTCCCCCCCCCCCTCCAGGGGGAATAAAGAAGTCTATCTCGGGAAATCGTTTCCAAAGTGTCCCGCTCTGTTCGTTCCCGGGCATGGGGCAGATAGGGTGGCCCTTTATTTCTGGGGGGGTACTGTGGGGAAAACGAACAAATTTTTAAAACTATCATCTCCCCGCATCCTTCCCCCAACCCCCCCTCCCCTCCAAATTTTTTGCCATGGCCCCCTGCAAAGAAAAAAGAGGGAAGTTGGGGCAGTGAGGGGCCCCCCGCTTTTTAAGAGAGAGGGGAAATTTCAATACTTCTTCCCTGAAAATCAAAGGGAATTGTGTTTTGCTAATTTTTTAAAGAGACGTTTTCCTTGTTTTAAAGGGTTTCAACGTAAAGAGAAAACTCCCCAAATTAAAACATGCAAAAAACATTTCGACCAAAAAACAGGATGACCGTGCTGAAAAAGTGGGAACAGCTCCAAGCGCACCCGGCAACACAACAGGGGGTTTTTTCTTCACCCCGGGGCCCGTAGCAAAAAAAATTCCCCCAAAGCAAGCTACAAGGGCCCTGTTTAAAAAAGCTAAACATGGCAAACCCCTTTTTCTGAAGGTCCTTTATCAAAGACTGTGTTTTGAAAATGGTGGGAAAAAAAAAATTTTCCCTGAAAAAAGCAAAAATTTGCGAAATTTTTCCTGCACTAACACTGTGGCACGGAAGTTGAGGCATATTTGTCGGATATTCAGAGAAAAAAACTGGGGGAAAAGGGGAGAGGCTTTTGATTATTTCCCCATTAGCCGGGGGAGAAAGCACAGATGCATCTGACAAATTTCAAGGCCCCCACGAACTTTTTGTTTTAAAGGGGTTTTAAAAACAAAAATGAACAAAACCCGAGGAGCTGTTTGGGCCCCAAAGGGATGAAAAGGGCCCAAAACCCGAAATTTTATTATTTTTATTATTTTTGTTGTTGTTTTTTATTAAATTTTAAAATTTTTATTATTAAAAAGTTAAATTTTTTAATTTTTGTTTATTGATATTATCATTTTTTAACACGTGTGATTTTAGTTTTCCCCCGTCCCCCCCGCCCACTGAAACTTACCCCGGCACATAAAATTTCTTTTAAACCCCCCCGGCCTTGGCCCTCCAAACCCAAACGGGGCAATTTGGGCCAAAAGCGGGCTGTTTAAACACTTAAACCCCCCCCCCCTCCCTTTTCTACTTTTTCTCGGTTGATCTAAAACGAGGTCAAAACAGAAAAAGACCAAAAAGGAAAGGTTTAAAGGAACACTGGAAAATAGGAGAGGACAGAGGGGCTCGTTTTCCAAAACCAAAGGGAAAAATCTTTAAATTTATATTTTTCAGTAAAAAAAAAAGAGAGAGATGAAGGCGAGTGTGTTTTTATTCGGGGGTATGTCAAAATTAAGGTTCATGAAAATCGTGCAGCACCCCTCCTAAAAATTCCCTGAAGAGAACGATGCTTCATTTTTTTCAACATTTTTTTCAATGTTATCCAAAATCCCAGATAAAGAAAGAAAAAACAAAAATTTGGGGTTTTTTTGAGTTTGTTCACAATCTGGGCCCATTTGGGTTAAATTTGGTTTTTTTTGTCATTTGAAAAATAAAGATAAAATTTTGGGCAATGAAAATTTTTTTAAACATGTGTATTTTTCAAAAAACTTTTTTAATTTAAAAAAAAAGTCCCCTACAAACTACTGGCCCCCGGGCCCTCTTCCCCTTTAAACAAATCTGGGCCCCCTTTGCAAAAAGTTTGGAAAAACCCCCTGACCCCATGCGGTTGTGCCCCCCCTCCCTCCTCTCCTCGCCCAAAAAAAAAAAAAAAAGAAAGAAAAAAAAACTTCGTGGTTCCCGTGGGTGAGAACCAAATAACGCGCCCCATGTTTTTTTCAAAAAACGGAAACGGGGTTATTAGAGAAAAGGAAAAAATAATTAAATTAATTAAACCCTTTTCCCGAAAAAGTAAACCCCCGTTTATTTTAAAAGCTGTTATTCCCCCTCGCTGGTATTTTCAATTTAAAACAAAGAAAAAAAGCTGTTAAGACTCAGGGGGCAACAGGACTTTCCGGGTGCACTGATAAAATACAACCACAAGGTGGGAGTGAAGCATCGAGGATCAAAGGGAAAGTTTTCTGTTAAATACTTTGTTTAAATGTAGGGCAAAAACATATTTACACAATAAAACCAAAATAAAAACCCATAATAAAAAATTGTAAAATTTTTGTATTTTTCATCTGTATTTTTCGGAACGTAAATTTTATTGGGGAAAAAGGACAAATTTCTAAAAAACGTCTAGATTTTTCTAATCAAAAATTTTTATGTGCAAAAGGGGCCCAAAAAAGAATCAAAGGGGAGTAATTTTTAAATGTCTTAAGTGAATCCAAGTTCTTAAATTTGTTTTTAAATTCTCTGGTCCCCTTTTCCCCCTACAAAAGACAATAAAAAAAACTGTTTTATTTTCATGTGTGTGGGGCCCAAAAACACTGAGGCCCGTGGACTCTTTTTGGTACCTTTGGGGGCGGGCCCCGAACCAGAAAACCAGACTGAAAACCCAAAAGGGGCCCACTTTTTAAGAAAATAGATTTTACCCGCTGTTAAAAAACCCAAATTTTTTTTTTTTAAAGAAAGGTTTATTAATGTCATTAACCTCCAATTTACTAATTTTTTCCCTTGGGACTAAAACAGAAAGGGGTGCCTCCTAAATTTAGCAGTTTTTTAGTTTTTCTGGGGCCATCCCTGGGGTTTTTCCCTTTTTTTTGACAAGGGGAAATGAAACCCAAAATTTTGCCTGCAAAAGCGTACACCACGGTCCCCCGAAACTTTTTGGTTTTTTAGTTATAGTTTAAAACAGATAATACCAAAGCTTTTGTCCAGAAACCTAAACCAGAACCCACCCCAGGATAAAAACAACATGGAGTGGACCGTGGCCCAGCTCCCAACTTAAACCCCCCCGGAGCTGGTTTCAGAGAACTGGAGCCAAAATGTAGCAAAAAGGGGAAACTCCGGACTGGTTTTGATTCAGAAAAATGTTAAGTCAAGTTGGGAAAAAGAGCAGCTTTTCAGCCTTTGATGCTTATTTAAAAGATTTAAAAAAAAAACAACACATGGTTCCAAAATGGGGCGTTACAGCTAAGGAAGATTTTGACAAAAAAAAATAAATAAAAAAAGAAAAGAAAAGTCCGGTCCAAAGAGTGACAACGTGCTAAAAACACAACATGCTAAGAAAGTTTTTCTAAAGTGTGATCGCTGCCCAAATGGCAGGGAAGTGGGGGCGGGGGACGAGGGCCCGATCCCAAAAATAGAAAAAGGAACTTGGGGCCCGAATCGGAACAACCACAACCGGAAATGATAGGAGCTTTAAAGTTCTGCCCTCGCACCTTTTTCAAATTATGGCGCAGTCCCGCGTGGGCCCCTGGCGTAGCTCCGCCGAAAAGTGATCCCCATAGAAAAAAAACACGGGGTTCTTTTCTGGTTTGCAATCGCGAAAAGTGCGTCGGTCAAAACTCCTCCACAAGGTCCCCCCAAACAGGAGGAACAGTTTTATCAAATTATGGTGCTTTAAAAATTTAACTGAAATCCACCCTTTAAAAAATATGGCTGTTCTTTGGTTTAAAAGGGGGTGGTTCGAAATAAGCAAAAAAAAAAACCCTTAAAACAAAATAAAACGTTAAAAAATAATGAAAAAAAAAATCACCCTTAGCCCCTAATTTAACTTCCCCCAGACAAATTAAACCTAACACACATAAACACCCAAAATTTTGTTTTATATCCCCTAAAGAAAAAAGTGAAAAGAAAAAGGGGACGGAAAGATTAAAATAAATTTACCGTTCCCTCATTTCAGGGTTTATAATTAGCACCCCGTAATTATTACGGGGACGAGACACCCTCATTGACACCAGATATAAAACCCGAATCAAAAAGGTGACGTGTAGCAGCACAACCCAAAAAACAGCAAACTGGTTTTTTCAAAAATACTTTTAAAATCACAAATTCTCTGGACGCACATCAAAAAACAACCATCTGATTCAAGAACAACTTTGTCCCCTATGAAAAAAATAACATGGGCCCCCCGACTGTTTTCCACCCTTTTCTCCGAAAAAACCCGCAGTGCGCTGGGTTTTGGGCCGGGGGCCCGCAGCGCCCCCTAGTGGCGGTCTGTGCTCATCACCTCCCTGTCATAAAAGTCTTTAGAACAACGCCACTTTCCTCAAGGGGCCCCATGTTTGACAAATGGGCTCAAAAGAATAAGACAAAAACAACAACAAAAACAACAAAAACAAAAATCAAAAAACACCCGCGAAAAGAATCACTAAAACCCCATCAATATAATCCCGTAGCAGGGGTTTTCATCTTAATGAATGATGTTTTAAAAGTGTCCGACTGGAAAATTTTTATTTCAACCAATAATACTAAAAAAAATACAAAACACTTAAATAATGGCGAGGGAGGTTTTAAAAAAATATCATGGGGGAACAGAGACAAACCAACTTATCTTTTTGCTACCCTTAACCTCACTAGGGGCCAAAAGGGGTTTTTGGAGTCTGTCCCCAGCGGCATCAGGGGAGAGGTGGGGTTCCCCCCGGGCAGGTCCCCCAGTCAAAACTTAGAGGGGGGAATACAGAGAAAACCCCCAAACCCAACCCCCCCTTCCCCCCCACCCACACATAGGGTCCATTTATATCACCAATCAAACCCCAAAAGAGCATTTCTTTGGGGGTGGGGGGGGGAAAAAAGAGGGCCTGGAGAAAACCCCCCGGGGATAAACAACAACCCTTTAAATAATAAAAAAACGGCAACAGTTTTGTCCCCAAGATGAGAGTTAAATGACTGAAGGGAGAGTTTCCCCCAGAATCACAGCCCACCCGCCCGGAGTTTTAGGAACCCACGTTCACCCGGGTGATGTCCTCGTCTTTTGGGGCTCGGGCCCTCGCTTCGCTCCTTCATCTTTTTTCCTCAGCATTTTTCCCCTTTCTTCATCCCATTCTCCCCCCCGCAAATCCCTGTAAAAATGGAGACCATTTTTTCCCGATGAATGAACTGTTTTTCCCCCCAAATTTTTTCTGTCTCTACCTTTTTTTGTTTGGAAGAGTCTGGGGGTTTTTGGTGTTAATTTTTTCTTATTGAACTGAGCCCCTTTGAATCCCAAAATTTTCTGAAAGTGGCCCCCGAACTTCAAATTAAAAACCTCAAGTAGCTTTAGCTGCAAACACAGTCAAGGGCTGACTATTTGATAAAAAAAAAGTACATGTTCATACAATGTCCAAATTAAAAAAGTAAAAGTCTGTAACTCACTTTTCCCCTCTGTTCTTCACCAGGACTCCCCAAAGATGAAAACCCAAAAACAAGGAGGAAACAAATACAGACACCAAAAATTTATCCAGTGGGTTTTTTCTTCTCTAAAAAGACCTGAAAGAAAATTTAAAAACCCTTTAATTAAAAGGGAAAAAACTCAAATGGGATTTTAAATTTTAAAAACACAACATAGTTTTTTAAATTTTAACTTTTTTCCCAAATATAGTGAAATAAATAAAGACCTTTCCAGACACAGGGGGGCATGACCTGTATCCTGGAGGGGCCCTCGCAAAGGCGACAAAACCCTCTCTTTGGGCGTCGTCTCTTTATCCTTTGTCACTTTTTACAAAAAAAACAAAAACTTTTTTTTTTAACGGCAGTTTTAAAACCCCTACACAGATCACCACATTGTTATGACCCCACCTTTCTAATACGTGTATTTTTCCCCTTTTGGGGGTGTCTCATCAGAGAAGGACATGGGCCTTTTGAGGGGGCCTGTGGTTGTGGGGACCAACAAAAACAACTTTTTGAGTTCAGTAAACTTACCGTTAATGTTAAAACAAAGCCGACGCTCAACTTTTTGGGGTGAAGCATCTGAAAATGTCCCGTGTCCAAACCCGCTGGACTGTGGGGGTCAGTAGAGTCATCCGTTCCCCCTGGGCCCCCTCCTCTTTAAAAAACTCTGGGGTCCCGTTTTTTGTAAACGCGCATCTGTTCCACAGGAGATCCCGTCCCCGTCGAAAGGGGGTAACAAAGAGGTCTGAGAAAATGTTTGGGGTGTCCCCCCTCTTCCCCCTTTCCCCGGGGGTATTTTTTTTTTTAGGTTTTATCTCCCGGATTTAGTTTTTGACACTGTAAGTCCCAAAATTAAAACCTTCCCGGTACTTTTTAAACTGCTGATCTGGTTATGATGGTCTTTTTTTTGGGAAAACCCAAAACCCGAAAAAAAATAAAACTTGTTTTACTCACCACTGGGGGGCACTTTCTTGAAGAGAAAGAGAGAGAATAGGGGAGAAGTTCCGTCGGCGTTTTTGAAAGAAATGTTCAGACATAAAACCCCCCATCACAAAAAATTTACAACGAAAATCACGGGAAAAAACCCCGTAAAAAAAATTCACTAAGAAATTTAAAGTATCGTGAAATCCTACTTTACCACCCCATATAAAGCCAGCAAAAAATAATAAAATCACTATTCAATGTTAAAAATTAATAAAAGACCTGGCTAATAATAGGAAAATACACATTTTCCCCCTCGGGCCATACAACCAAAAAACAACTATGAAAAACCAAATCTCAAACTAAAAAGCTAATTTTAAAATGCTAATAATATTAAAAAATTTAAAAACAATTTTAAGTTCACCGAGAAAAGTTAAAAATAGCGTGAAATCGACCCACCACGCATATAAAACACAGCAAAAATCATAATCACTATTCATAGTAAAAATTATTAACAAGAAATAATTTAAAAATTTAAAAAAAAAGTAAAGAGCGTGTCTAAGTAAAAATGAAAACTGAGGGGGTTTTTTTTCCCCATAAAAAATATAAACTCACCCCATCAACGATGCAACAGTTTACGAAAGCCCAACAATGTTGTTTTCGTCCCCTTGTTTTAAAAAAATGTCAACTAAAAATAATAATAATAATAATAATAATAATAAAACAATTAAGTTTTTGAACCAAAACCCGTTGCACGCCTGTCCCCTCTGTCGTGGGGTGTTTTGGGTTTTTTGAGCGTGGTTTTTTTAGAGGACAGTGAGGGCGGGGCGTTTGGGGTTTCCGTGTCAAATTAGTGGGGGGGCGAAAATTTGTGCCGTAGAGTCAAACACCCCGTGAATGTCAGAAGAGGCGGGGGGTTTCCCCGGTCACCCAAAACACAAAATGCTTCCAAATAAATTTTATTTCAATTTCCCAAAAAAATTAAAAAAAAAAAAAAAAAAAAAAAATTAAAAAAAAAAAAATCTGTTTTTTCTCTACACATTCAGAAAATTCCCGCATTGCTGGGCCCCTTTCCCCCTGGGTAAATTTTGGGGTGATTTTGGGGTATAAAAAAAAGGGAAAACTGTCGGGGATTGGCTTTTTCGTGAAAAATCCCTAAAAGTTTTTTGTTCCGCCCACTGAATTTAACCGGGCCCCATATTACTTTTAAAAACCCCCCCACCCCGTTTTTTCCCTCAGCCAAGGGGATTTCCAAGTCCGGCCCCCCGGGGGGCCCTAAATGTTTTTTTTTATTTGGGTTTAAAGGCCCGCCTGCACTGTTTAAACAGAATAAATAAATCAAAAATTTATAAAGTGTTCACATTTTCCTCTTTGGGGGAAACCGAATGGGAAAAAAACACCATTTTTTATTTCAAAAGCTAAAAGGGGGTTTAATCCGTTTCAAAGTTCAACGTCGAGTGAGAAGGAACCCGACAGAATTTTGGGGCAAGTTTTAAATTTTTTTCCCGGGGGCGGACAGAAAAAAGTCCCCTTTTAAAAAACGGAGAGGGGCAAAAGTGGATTTTTGGTTTTTAAATTTGGTTTTGGCGCCGGAGGGTCCTGAAAAAACGAGATGTAGCGCACCGCCACTTTCGGGCGCTTGGAAACCCGGGCCCCCCGCCCTCGAGGGCGGGTGGCCGCCGTTATCCCCCCTCCCCCCTCCCCCTCCAGGGGAATAAAAAGTCCCATGCTCGGGAAATCGTTTTCCCAAAGTTCCCCGCTCTGTTTTTCGGTCCCTGGACAAAAGGGGGCCCCATACTGGGGGAGTACTGGGAGGAAAGACGAACAACTTTTTAAAACTAACAGTCTCTGCCAACCGTGCCGCGAACCCCCTCTCCGCTCATTTCTGCCCTGGGGCCCCTCAAAAAAACGAGGGGGAATTTACAGTGAGGGCCCGCCCCCTTTCAAGAGAGATGGGGGAAATTTCAATACTTCTTCCCCGAAAAACAAGGGAAAAATGTTTTGTCTAATTTGTAAAGAGACGTTTTGGGCCTTTTTTCAAAAGGGTTTCAACGTAAAAAAACACTAACCAAAAACTAAACAAAGCAAAAACAAAAAACGACCCAAAAAAACAGGGAGTGACCCGAAACTGGGAAAAAATGAAGCAGCTCCAAGCGCCCCTGGCAACAAACCCCCAAACGGTTCTTCCCCGCGGGCCCCGTTTAGCAAAAAAAAAAATTCACCAAAGCAAGCCCACGAAGGCCATGTTAAATTTGCTAAACCTGGCAAAAACCCTTTTTCCCGAAGGGACTTTACAAAGACTGTGTTATGAAAATGGGGAGAAAAATTTTTCCCTGAGAAGAAGCAAGAATTTTTCGAATGTTTTTCCCGGCACGTAACACTGGGGCACGGAGAGTTTGAGGACATATCGTCGGGAAAACCAAACAACCTGGGGGGGCAGGGGGGAGGCTTTTTTATTATTTTTTCATTAGCCGGGGTAAAACACAGATGCATCTGACACTGCCAAAAGCCCACTGAATTTTTTTTTAAAGGAAATTTTACAACAACATTAAAATAACAGAGGAGCTTTGGGGCCTCCAAAGCAAAGAAAGGCCAAACCAGAAATTTTATTAAAAATTTATAATTTTTTGTTGTTGTTGTTGTTTATTATAATTTTTAAATTTTTATTAAAAAAGTTATTATTTTTTTATTATTTATTGATATTATCATTGGGGTTTAACCCCTGTGATTTTAGTTTTCCGTCCCGCCCACGAACTTAAAGGGGGCACATATTTTCGTGTAAAACCCCCCCCGCGTTGGCCCTCACCCAATCTGGTCAATATGGGCCCAAAGAGCGGTTCTGTTGAAACACGTGAACCCTCCCCCCCCCTTTTCTACCCTTTTGCTCGAGTTATCTAAAACAGGTCAGACAGATAAAGCCAAAGGAGGAAATGGAAAACTCTGGGGCTGAGGAAAGGGCAGAGGACTCGTTTTCACACCCCGGTAAAAAATCTTTTAAATTTATGCTTTTAGTAAAAAAAAGAAAGAGAGATGAAGGCTGAGTGTGTTTTTTTATTCGGGTGTATTTTCACATTAAAAAGGGTTTTGAACCCCGTGCAAACACACTCACTAAAAGCAATGAAGAACGAAAGCTTCAAATTTTTTCAACATTTGTTCAATGTTATCTGACTCCCAATATAATGAAAGGGAAATTTGGGGTTTTTAGAGTTGTTCACATCTCCTGAGTGGCTTATATTTTTGGGTTAAATTTTTTCCCTTTTAAAAATAAAATAATTGGGGACCAAAGAAAAATTTTTTTTTTAAAAAGGTGTATTTGCATAAAACTTTTGGGAGTTAAAAAAAGTCCGTAAAAAACAAAATGGCCCCCGGGGACCCTTTACTTTAAACAAACTGGCCCTCTTTGCAAAAAGTTTGGACCCACCCCGACCTTTTGCGGGTTTTGTCGCCCCCCCCCTCCTCTCCCACGCCAAAAAAAAAAAAAAAAAAAGAAAAAAATTTTTTCGTGGTTTCCCCTTTCGAGAAACCCAAATAACCGCCCCAAGGGAATTTTTAATTTAAAGGAAACGGCGTTTTTAGAGATGGAAACAGTAATTTTGTTAGATTACCCCTTTTCGAAAAAGTACCCCCCCCCCGTTTAAATTTTTAAAGCTGTTATTTTTTCCCCGCTGGTAGTTAAAAATTTAAAAAAAAGATAAAGTCCTTTTTTACTCCCGGAGCAACAGGACTACGCTTCCCGAAAAAACTACAACCAAAAAGGGGCAAGGGGAAGGGATCGAGGGTCAAAGCAAAGTTTTCCCGTTAAACAAATTTTTTTTAAATGTAGGTCAAAAACATATTTACACAAAAAAAATCCATAATAAAAAACCCATAATAAAATTGTATTCTGTATTTTTCATCTGTATTTTACAGGAACGATACGTTAATTGAGAACGTTACATAATTACTACAAACTCTAAAATTTTTAATCAATTTCATGGCCCCGGAAATCAAACTAAAAAAACAAAGGGAGGGATTTTGTAAAAGTCTTAATGCGAGGGTCCAAGTACTTAAATCGGTTTTTAAATTACTGGTCAATTTTCCTCCTACAATGACAAAAAAAAGCAGTTTAATTTGCATTTTTTGTGTGGGGACAAAACACACTGAGGCCGTGGGAAATCTTTTTGGTACCTGGGACTGCCCGAACCAGAAACCAGACTGAACACAAACCCCAAAGGCACTTTTTTAAAAAAGTGAGGATTCCCCCCGAAGGGTTTAAAAAACCCATTTTTTTTTTTAAAGAATAGTTGATTAAATTTCATTTTTTCCCCTAAAATTTTCATTTTTTTTTGGGAAAAAAAACAGATGGATCATCATAACTTTATCATTTCTAGTTATTTTTTGTGACCATCCCGGGGTTTTTTTTTTTTTTCCCTTTCAAGGAAAATGAAAACCCAAAGGGTTTTTTTCTGCATGCGTACACCCAGGTCCAGAAACTTTTTTGTTTAAAAGTTTTTAGTTACACAGATAATGAGCCAAAGCTTTTGCCAACCTAAACCAAAACTACCTCAGGGTAAAAACAAAAATTTGGGGTGGACCGGGCCCAGCCCAGACTTTAAAAAAACCCAAACGGAGCTGGTTTTTTAGATGAAAAAAGGAGCAAAAATTTTGGCAAAGGGAAAACTCCGGACTGTTTTTTATTCATGAGAGATTTAAATCAAGTTTTAAAAAGACAGCACAACAGGCCCCCGTCCCGGTTATTAAAAGATAAAAAAAAGACAAAAAACAAAGGTGTCAAAAAAGTGGTCGTGAGCACTAAGGAAGATTTCGCCACAGAAAATAATAAAAAAAGAAAAAAAAAGTCCGGTCGCATGAGTGACAACGTGCTAAAAACACAACATGCCCAAGAAAGGGTTTTTTTACGGTGATGGCTTTCAAGGGCAGTGGAAGTGAGGCGGGGGGGAAAGGGGTCAATCGAACAAGTAAAGAAGGGCTTGTGCCCCCCCAAAGGAACCCAAACCCGCAACAGGAAATGATAGGGGCTAAAAGTTTTTTTCACCGCACTTTGTCCCAAAATTTTGGCGCGTCCTTCCCGGGGCCCTGGGCCCTAGCTTTTCCCCCTGTAATGTAAAGTCTCAAAAGAAAATAAACGGAAATCTTCTCTGCCTTTGCAATTTCGAAATGGTTTGGTCAAAACTCAGTCCCCAAGGGCCCCTCCAAGACAAGGAGGAGACAGTTGACATTTATGGGTGCTTTAAATTTAACTGAAAGTCACCCTTTACAAAATGGCTGTTCATGTGTGTTTTTTTATGTGTGGTTCGAAATTTAAACAGAAATAAAATACCCCAAATAACAAAATACACATTTAATAATAATGAAATTTTAAAAATCACCCTTAGCATCTTATTTAAATTCCTCAGACAGATTAAATTAACACACATAATCACCCCGAAATTTTGGGGTTTTTTTTCCCCGTAAAGATAAGTGAAAAAAGAAAAAAAGACGGGGGGGGGGGGAAAGATATTTTAAAAAAAATGGAAACCCTTTTGCATCATTACGTTTTATAATTAGCCCCCCCGTAAAATTTTTAAGGAACCCAGACACACTCATTTGCAAACCCGTATAAACCTAATCTAACAGGTAACCGTGTAGCCCGAAAAAAACCAAAAAACAAGGGATCCCCCGGGTTTTCCCAAAAAAAATCTCAACTCACCCCAAATTCTTGGACGCACATCTAATAACAAACCCTCTGTTCAGAGCAACAAATTTGTCCCCTATGTAAAAAAAAACACGCTCTCGACTGTCCTCCACCCTTCCCCTTTAGAAAACCACATGCGCTGCTTGACCGGGCGCAGAGCGCCTCTAGTGGTCGGTCTGTGCTCCCAACACCTCCCCCGTCCCTACGTCCCTTTAGAACAACGCCACTGCCTCAAGGGGCCCCATGTTTTACAACTGGGGTCAAAAGAGCAAGACAAAAGAAACAACAACAACAACAACAACCAAAAAAACAAACCAAAAAAACAAAAAACACAGCGAATGAATCACTAACCCTATCATAATATAAACCTTGAGCAGGGGTTTTTATCTTTCCCGACTAAAGTTCAAGGTCCCCCCGGGGAAATCTATTTCAACCAAAAAAACAAAAAAAAGTACAAAAAACTTAAATAATGGCGAGGCAGGTTAAAGAAATATCATGGTGAACAGAGACATCTCATCTCATCGTCTGCTACCTCTTGTCCTCACTAGGGTCACAGGGGTTTCTGGAGTCTGTCCCAGCTGGCATCAGGTGAGAGGTGGGGTTCACCCTGGACAGGTCTCCAGTCTATCTCAGGGCTAATACAGAGACAAACAACCACTCACACTCACACATAGGGTCCATTCATGATCACCAATCAGCCTAATGAGCATGTCTTTGGAGGTGGGAGGAAAACAGAGTACCTGGAGAAAACCCAGGCAGACACAACAACTTGAAATAATAAAATACTGCAGCAGTTCGTCCTCAAGATGAGAGTTAAATGACTGAAGGTAGAGTCCTCCAGAATCACAGCCGACCCTGCTGGAGGTTCATGACCACGTTCACTGTGGTGACGTCCTCGTCCTCGTCCTCGTCTTCGTCTCCTTCATCTTCTTATTCCCATTTCTTCATTTGCGCTTCCTGCAAATCCTGTAAGAAGATGGAGACCAGTTTCCAGGTGAATGAACTGATTCTCTCCAGTTCTCCGTTCATCTACCTTTTATTGTAGGAAGAGTCTGTGGTTGTTGGTGTTATTTTTCTCTTATTGATCTGAGCCCCTTGAGATCAACTTGTTCTGAATGTGGCCCCTGAACTTCAAATGTAAAGCCTCAAGTAGCTTTAGCTGCTAAACACAGTCAAGTCTGACTATTAGATATAAAATAAAGCACATGTTCATCACAATGTCCAGTTAAAATGTAAAAGTCTGTAACTCACTAATCTCTCTGTTCTTCACCAGGACTCCAATGATGAAACCAAGAACAAGGAGGAAACAAATACAGACACCAAGAATGATCCAGTGGTTTCTCTTCTCTACAGGACCTGAAAGATATTAAACTCTTGAATTTAGAGGAATAAACTCAAATGGGATTTAATTTAACAACACAACATAGTTTAGAATAATAACTTTATTCCAAACTATAGTGAAATAAATAAAGACCTACCAGACACAGTGGGGTTCACGACTCTGTATCCTGGAGACGTCGTCATGGCGACATCCTCTCTCTTTGTCACTGTCACAGTTACAGATAAAATACAAACTTTATTATCAACTTGCAGTTTTATCCACCCACACAGATCAGCCACATCATTATGACCACCTTTCTAATACTGTGTAGTTGTCCCTTGTGGTGTCTCATCAGAGAAGGACATGGGTCTTCTGAGGGGGTCCTGTGGTGTGTGGCACCAACAAACACACGTTGTGAGTTCAGTAAACTTACCAACAATGTTGAAAACAAAGCTGACGCTCAGGTTTGAGATGAAGCATCTGAAGTGTCCTGAGTCAGACTGCTGGACTGTGGGGATCAGTAGAGTCATCCATCCTCTGGTCAGGTCCTCTTCAATCAGCTCTGCTCTGTTCTTGTATCGCTGCATCTGTTTCTCAGGATGATCTGTCCCACGTCGACGGGAGTAGACAAAGCGATCTGAGACATTTGGGATGTCCACTCTCCTCCAGTCCAAGGTGTAGTTTGTTAGGTTGATCTCTGGATCAGTTTGACACTGTAGAGTCAAATTAGATCCTTCTGGTACTTTAATCAGCTGAGTCTGGTTGATGATGGGACGTTTTTCTGGGGAAACAAACCAGAAAAAAAAAATACAGTTTGATCAGTTCATGTCAACCTGAGGATGAGGATGGTGTAAAACCTTCCTCTGTCACGAAGCTGCATCAAGAACACACACACACACACACACACACACACACACACTGTTAAGGGACTCAGTGCATCGTTTTCAAAACGCACACAAACCTATAAACCACAATGTTCACTTACACGCACTGCACCCACTAAGAACTGTTACAACTGTAATAGTGTCAAGAAAACTGCACCACTAGGGGAAACTTTGTTGAAGAGAAAGAGAAAGAATGAGGGAGAGAGAGAGATCTCTGCGCAAGATGCTCCCCTCTGCAAACAGGAAGCACGGACTGTCTGCATGACACGAGTGTTAGAGCACCGGCGGCTCGCAGGAAATCAGGCAAACAGCGCCGAGTGAGCTACAATTCCTCTCTCATCACAGCATTTACAACGATATATGACGAATAAACACGTAAAGAAAGTAAACGTAAGAAATTTAAAGTAGCGTGAAATCCTACTCACCACGCATATAAAGCACAGCCGTTATAATAATTACTATTCATAGTAATAATAATTAATGATAATGATAATAATGAGCCTGTCAAAGTAATAGGATATACACATTATTCCAGCCCTCGGCCCATACAACACAAACACCTAACTATGAAAACCACTCTCAGCTAAAAAGCTAATTTTAAAATGTTAAGTATTTACTATTTATAACGTTTAAACTTCACTAAGAAAAGTTAAAGTAGCGTGAAATCGTACCCACCACGCATATAAAGCACAACAATAATAATAATCACCATTCATAGTAATAATTATCAACAATGATAGTAATTAATAATGATAGGAATGAGCGTGTCTAAGTAATAATGACACTGAGGAGTCATTTCATATAAACATATAAACTCACCGATCAACGATGCAACAGTCACGAAAGCGAACAATGTTGTTACTGCCATTGTTAAAAAAAATGTCAACTAATAAAACGTGATACAACCTTACATCTGTACACACAACTGAGAAAGTGTTGTCTTGTCAGCAGGAGAAGATGTGTCCTGGAGTTACCAACAGGCGGGACTAAAGTCTGTGGACGTGATTCACTTCGTCCGCTCACCTGTCAATCAAGAGATGTGTCTTCAACCACTCCCACTACCCGTGAATTGTGTGGAAACATGTCGCCCTCGCTGCCTTAACAGCTTCCTGGTAATTGTTAAGACAACACCTCATGATGTTGTATGAGACTTGTAACCTGTCGCTTTTCCATCTTTCTTTCAGCTTTCCTACATGACCTCCTCAGTGGGCGGGTGTCAGCATTAAGCCAGGGCTGAGTTTTAATTTTAGATTTTCTAGTCTTAAGGGGGGCAACAGAGTGTAAAAGAAGAGCACAGGTAGAGTTGAACTTTGTTAAAAGCTCCTCGGTACTGATATTCGTTCGACTCTCCATAAGAAAAGAATGTTTTATTATTAATTTGATTTGCTAAAAGAAATATCCACAAAACAAACATCGATTTTTCAAGTCTTATATTCAAACCATTTCATCCTCAATATACAAAAATGGCAGGACTCCATCCCCATCTGCGCGTCTCTACAGCTGAATATTCAACAAGATCACTCTGAATATGTAAACGTGTCGTTTGCTGTCGTTATGTTCTACTAAATATATTTACATTTATTAAGATAAGTGCCCACTGTTGGGTTATTGTATCCTTGTATATGAATGTGTGCGGGTATAAAAAGTTACCGAGTGTCCACGCTGCACATAGCAACTATATACTGGCAATACATCTTCACATACTGTTAACACTTCCCTATTATTACTGGGTTAGTTTTACGCTTATACTTTGGTACCAAATGTTGCATTGCGTTGCACACGTAACTGCACGAGAATAAAGCTGATCCTAACATTAGTCCCTGAGTCACACATGTTCAGTCAATGGCTGAACATTAGAGACGGGACGTCCCACACCGAGTCTCTGGAGCCTGTTTCACTCTATTAAAGCAAAGTGCTTCGAAACACTGAGTTGAAGTTTGTATCGCATACAGACAAGGCTTGAATCGCGTCTCTGTGATCACATGACCGATGACGTTTGAAGCTTCTTCGTAAGAAACACCGGAAGTGGCGCGACTTCATTCATTAAAATGAGACGCAAAATGCTCCGTGTTTCCCCCTCTGCTTAGTATCGCTACGAAAGAAACATGCCATTGAGCAGATCTGGTTCATAAAAAATAAAAATAAATAAAAAATTTCTCATACACAAAAACTGGTTCATGCATTTGTGTCTTCCAGGCTGGATTATTGTAACTCGTTGCTGTCTGGCTCCAAGTAGCTCTTTAAAAAGCCTCCAATTGATTCAAAATCAACCTGTGGAGTTCTAAGCTACATCTGCTGTCGTGGCCTCATCAACCAGCCCAGTCTTCATGGTCTGGAGTCTGTGTATCAGACCTGAACAGCTCCATAAACTACACCTGCCCCAGTCTTCATGGCCTCCTCCAGTTGTTCACTCCTTTTCCTGTTATACTCACAAACTGTCTCACAGATCATCAGCTATGTGTTATATCATTAGATCTTACATGTTTCCTTCAGCTTGATGTATGTATCTATGACAGAAGTTTGTTTATCTCGTTTCTCCTGCTCTTCTTTTCTCTCTATCTTCTCTGTTTCTAACCGGCTGGTCTTCAGCAGATGGTTCTTCCATATGAGCTGGGTTCTGCTCAAGGTTTCCTCCTGTTAAAAGGGAGTTTTTCCTTTCCACCGTCGCCCTCAGGCTGCTCTGGAGGTTGCTCTGCTATAAATGCAGATCGCCACTAGATGTCACTGGTAGGTTTTGTATTTAAGGCAAATATTCAAATCTGTTTTTGCTAGTATTGCATTTATGACTCAGATCCACACTGTATTTCTATAGATTTCTAAATTGAGGATTAGGACCAAATTTGTCAGATGAAATTTACATTATTAAGACACGAGTCAAACTAGGCTGGGGCAGATGTAGTTTATGGAGCTCCACAGGTCTGATACACAGACTCCAGACCATGAAGACTGGGCTGGTTGATGAGGCCACGACAGCAGATGTAGCTTAGAACTCCACAGGTCAGATATTCAGCACTCCAGACCAGAGACCCTCACAACAAGATGGAGGGGGAGGGGAGGGGAAGGGAGAGAGTGAGACACAGTGATTAGTAACAGAAAATAAATTATAAGAGATAGAAAATAAATTATAAGATATTAGAGGGCAGGAGCCAGAGAAGAGAGAGGAGAGGACATGTCCTCAGTGCATCGTCCCCCTGCAGCCTAGGCCTATAGCAGCATAACTAAGGGATGGTTAAGTCCAGCACTAACTATAAGCTTAGTCAAAAAGGAAAGTCTGAAGCCTGACCTTAAACTTAGAGACGGTGTCTGCCTCCAGAACCCAAACTGGGAGCTGGTTCCACAGGAGAGGAGCCTGATAGCTGAAGGCTCTACCTCCCAATCTACTTTTAGAAACTCTAGGAACCACAAGTAGACCTGCACTTAGAGATCGTAGTGATCTGTTGGGAGAATATGGTTCTATGAGTTCTTTCAGATATGATGGAGCTAGGCCTTTCAGGACCTTGTATGTAAGGAGGAGGATTTTAAATTCAATTCTAGATTTTATATGGAGCCAATGAATGAAGCAAAGCTCCACACTGCCTCCTTCTGGCCAAACTGAAACACTCACAATGTATTAGAATAAAAAAGAGTCTTGTGGTATTAAAAAGAGACAACAATCGGCCATTATGGCTCATTTTTGAATATCTCTCTGACAGAAATACTATTGGCACAACAATATGAACCAAAATTACATAACTTTAAGACTTTAAGTACAATTAGACACGTCAAATAAGAAAAATGACATGATGTTTATTTCATGTTTTGCTGAGTCATCTTAAAGACACACAATCATGCAGTGTAGTCAAACAGTAATTTGAATGGTGAATCAAATCCCAAACGATTCATGAACCAATAAGTGTCACATGTGAATTTCTCTTCTGTCTAGATTGCACTTCATATTATTGACCACTAGATGTCCTACTCGAACATGGTGTCACTGAAACCTCGAGTAATGAACCACTTTTTGAAGCTTCAAACTAAACCTCGATCATCCATCCCTACATAAAAATAGAGTCTGTCATAAACTGTTCCACATGAAATGTTCATCGTAACACAACCAACCACGTCTTTACTGATTAAAAGTCCTCAGTTTAACTTGACAAGAAGAGAAAACAACACAAACAGTGAGATCACACTGTCACAACACAACATGACTGTGTATGTTAATTACTGACATATTTGACTTAATATGCAAAACAATAATCATGGAATTATTTAAAAACTTAAAGCTAAATGCTCTCTTGATTACAGGGAGATTATTGACAAATGAGACGACTGTTCACGCACACACATTATTTTTAGAAGAAGGAAACTGTTGAACCATTGACACATCTTGACCACAGTGACAGGACAAAGAACAGAGTCTGCCTTCAGACCACATCCTTCTTTGTGAGCACATTCATGTTGCTCCGTTCAGACACTAGGTAACCGTAGTGGATGTTATTTAGCAGCTGATGTGTTTTACCTGCAGACACAGCAGAGAGAGGAGCCACCAACATGAGGTTTAAAGTAGCAGAAGCTGGATTTGTCGTCTTCCTTCTCTCCTCATCAGGTACTTTGAGTTTCTGTTTTTCACATTTCACTGAAGCTGTAGCTGCTTGTTGTGGTGAATAAATACTTCCTGTTAGAATGGACACAGACATAAACCAGACTGTTAAACTCTGTGAAATATTGGTTTTAATTCTGTTACTGCAGAGCTGATTATTGAGTTAAACATGAGATTCTTTAAGATTCATCATTCAGCTTATTTAAAGTGGAAACGTTTCAGTCATTGATCAAGCAGTGAAGATACCAACTCATATTTATCAAATGTTCCACAATCTCAATGAATTTAGTCACTGTGTCGTTTTGTAAAGATAATTCATTGATTAAAATGTTTTATAGAATATTTATTATTGATCATGAAGTCATTAATATAACTTCAAATCACCTTCAGTCATTCAACATGTCTCTGTCATGTATATATTATAAATGTATCATTACAATTATCATTTATCATGAAAGAAACACAAGTTATACTGTGTGAAAGGAGTTCACACTGCACTTCACGCAGCAAAGTAAAAAAACAAAAACTACTTTCATTTCTATGTCACTTCCTTTTTCTCTGAACTTGTCCTCTTCCGTTTGTCCTCTTCAGTTCATCTGTCTCATGTCTCTCATGTTACATCATCACTGTTCCTTCACTGCATCCTCAGAGAGTGTGACGTCCTGCCTCAGCTCACGTACACATTAACTGTAGAAATCATCTTTTTAAAGCACAACAGTTAATTGTGGCCTCTGATGTTCTCTGTGTTCCAGTGGTTCTTGGTCAGACTGATCATGGAGTGACTTACTCTTCTACTCAGATCTGTACTGTAGAAGGATCAACAGTGGAAATAAGCTGCAGCTACACATACCCATCCAGAATAAATGACAACGTCACTGTGGTTGAAAAAGCTGTATGGTTTACTAAAATGGAAGGTGGTGAACCTGTGGATCTGATGACAGACGCAGAGTTTTCAGGTCGTGTTCAGTATCACTGTGATGAGAACAAGTGCACTCTGAGAATCTCAGACCTTAGAGAGAGAGACTCAGCTGAGTACAAGTTCAGATTCACAACAAACCAACCAGGAGGGAAATATACTGGTTCACCTGGAGTCACTCTGACTGTCTCAGGTAAGAATTTATCCTCCACATATGTCAGATGTGAAACATGTCATTACTGTTACTGAACTATTGATCAATGTGTTTATTTAATGGGTGACAACAGTTAAAATGACATTTCTCTGTTCACTTCAGTTCTCCATGTAGAGGCCAAGAAAATATATCGACAATTTTATCCTCGCTGGGCAGAGCTGAAGTGTCAGAGCAGGTGTCGTCTATCTGCTCGTTCCTACGTCTGGTACAAGAATGGAGTGAACATGAACAAAGACACTTATTCAATTAAAGAAAACTTTGATTATGGAGACAGTGTTTCCTGTGCTGTTAAAGGATCTGAGAAGTTTCCCTCTCCTCCACAATGTGAGTTTACTTCAGTCTTCCACTAACTCAGTGTCATCTCTGAACCAACCATCAGTGTCTATGTTTCAGAAAACCACACTTCCTCTTCCTCTTCTCTTCTTTGATCTCTGCAGGGTTAGGTTTAAATGCTATTCAAATCATTTCTTCTTCTTCTTCTTTCAGGTGTCCTTGATCAAACCTGCTACAAAGTGACTTACACTGACATTAGCATCTGTGCCATCAAAGGTTCATCAGTGGACATTTCCTCCACATACAGTCATCATGATTCTGTTGAGTCAAAGTTCTGGTTCAGTCCTGATCGTAGTCGTCAGTGGATGATTCCCTCACAGCCTGAGGACCTGAGAAAAGACTCCCAGTATTCAGGTCGTGTTCAGGTCCTTAAACCAGAGACAGGAAGATCCACTCTGAGAATCACTAACCTGAGAGAGAGTGATTCATCTGAGTATCGCTTCAAATTCAAGACACCATGGTTTGAATGGAGAAGTGTTTTACCTGGAACAACTCTGACTGTCACAGGTACTGATGAACTCTAACTGTGTAGGTGGATGTATCTGTGCATTGAGTATTTAAATAGATGTGACATTACTGTTGTGTTGTCATGTGCAGCTCTGCAGGTGCAGGTGACCAGAATAATATCAGTCCATCAGTCTCAAACTGAGGCAGAGCTCAAGTGTCTCAGCAGCTGCAGTCCAGCTGGTCGTCTTTACGTCTGGTTCAAGAACCAACAGAGAATCAGGACACAGCAAACTTCTACTTTGACAGACAACTTTTCTCTTGAAGACACTGTCTCCTGTGCTTTCAGTGGACATGAGGATTACCGCTCTCCTTCAGTCTGTGAGTTTACTTCACTCTGTCTGTCATACCTCTACTAGACACTGTATCATACTGGACAGTTATTTTGGGTGTTTTACTTCAGAGAGACACTGATCTTGACATATTTCTAGAAATGAAGTAAACTTGCACAAACTGCGCGATGTAACTCTCAAGATTAACATCAGGTTTGCTTTAAAGTGTTTCAGTTCCACTTTAACTGACAGAAAAACCTTCAGAAACTTCACGTTACAACAACATAATAATCTCCATCTATTTCCAGATCCTTCAAAGCTTCCCTCTGTATCTGTGAGTCCCTCTGGTGAGATAGTGGAGGGTAGTTCAGTGACTGTGACCTGTAGGAATGATGCTAACCCAGCAGCTAACTACACCTGGTACAAAGGTAACCAACCACTTCCTCTGGGACCAGGAGGTATTTATCATTTCACCTCCATCAGCTCTGAGGACAGAGGGATCTACTACTGCAAGTCTGAGGATCAACAGACTGTGTCTGTATTCATAGACGTCCAGTGTAAGTAAACATCAAAAGATCTGTTGTCAGCTTGATTTAAAAGTTAAAGATGATACAGTTGGAGTTCAGACTGTGATCTTTCAGTACAGTTAAAAATGACTGAGTAGTTTCTCTCTATATTCTCCTCCAGATCCTCCAAAGCTTCCCTCTGTATCAGTGAGTCCATCTGGTGAGATAGTGGAGGGTAGTTCAGTGACTCTGACCTGTAGCAGTGATGCTAACCCAGCAGCTAACTACACCTGGTACAAGGAGAATGACGACTCACCAAAAGCTTCAGGACAGATCTTCAACATCACTGACTTCAGACCTGAACACAGAGGGAGTTACTACTGTGAAGCCAGAACAGAAGAGGACGTCATAACTCCACCTTACATCTGGTTGGTGTCACAGGTAAATAAAGATTAAAAAATCAGTTTACTGCATCAGAGATTATCAACAAGTCACTAAAGAGAAAACCACGAGTAATTCTAAAACAATAACATCTCCTGTTAAGATTTTTTTCAGACTGATCTGTTTTCCTTCGATCGATCTAAACAACCAACTCTATTACTGAGACACAAAGACCTCATATCAGTATTTGTCCATTTGTAGGAAAATTACCAGTAATACTAAATGTCATCAGATTAACTTTGGTGGTGCTGGTGCTGATTTCTCTGCTTCTTTTGATTCTGTGTATGAGGTAAGTCTGTTTCTTTTTTTTGTTATTTTACAATTCAGTCCTTTACTTTTAAATTTGTATTCATCCGTCGTCTTATTTCTTGGATTCCATCCAGGAAGAAGAAACTCTTCAGCTGTGAGACTGAACCAAATGAACCTGTGGAGGCTATAGAGGTGAGAGAGATCAGAGCATGTGAACAGAACTGATTATTCACCACATACTGAACTGTAAATATGAACTGTACCACAGAACAAATCCAGGAAGTAATTTCATCAGTGTAAACATCTTTGAATATTTAATGTTAAGTCCTGATAATAAAATAAATAAATACAGCACATGGTTAAAACAAGTGAAGAGTGAGAGTACTGAGAAATATCTTCTTTTTACAGATGCAACAAAACCTCAGACATGACTCTTCTATTTCAAAGTAGAAGTTATTCTAAGATGGCACATAGGTGTGGCGGTTAGCACTGATGCCTCCACGCGAGAAGGTCTGGGTCCAGGTTTGAGTCCAGGTTCAGCTCTTTCTGTGTGGAGTTCACTGTTCTCCCTGTGTCTGCATAAATGTTTGTTTGTCTCTCTTTGTTAGTCCTCAGATAGACCTCTGCTACCCTAAGGATGAGATACTAGATACTAGATACTAGACAATGAGATGACGAGTGACTCCAGATCTGACATGTCACAATTTACATGACATAATATTGTGTTCTGGTACCTTTTGTTGTGCAGTTTGATTTTCTTTATATTTATTTTTTCTCCTGAAATTGTTTTTTCTTTATATTTCAGTTAGTTTTACACTGTTTCTCTCTTAGTTTTCACCTTTTGTTGAATTTGTGGTTTGAGTAACGGATTAATAAATAAGGCATAACATTATGACCACCTTCCTTATATTGTGTTGGTCCTCATCCCTGACTCATTGAGGCGTGGACTCCACTAGATCCCTGAAGGTGTGCTGTGGTATCTGGCACAAAGATGTTAGCAGCCGATCATTTAAGAGCTGCCTTGTGTTGCATGGTGGAGAATCCATAGATCAGACTAGTTTGTTCAGCACAACCCACAGATACTCACCTGGGAATTTGGAGGCCATGTCATCACAGCAAACTCAAACCAATTGTCTAGCCATCACAATTTGTCCCTCGTTAAACTCACTGAAATCCTCATATTTGCCCTTTTGTTCTGCTTCTAACTTTGAGGACAAAATGTTCACCCTCCCACTAACAGGTGCCATGATCAAGAGACATGATCAGTGTTATTTAATTCACCTATAAGGGGTCATGATGTTATGCCTGGTCTGTGTATATTATTTATTTAGGTTCTGAGTAATTCAGAGAGAGAGAAAGATAAATTTTTCAAAATACACATGTTGAACAGAAAGCTCAAACTCAAACCTGTGGTGTCGACATCGTTGCAGTTCCCTCTCACTGCAGCAGAGGGCGACAATATGCAAGAAGTTGTGGATTTCAGCTGTAAATAAAGTTTTATGATAATAAAGATTCCTTAATGAACATAATGTTTTGTTCTGATGTTGTCTTTCTTCACAATTTCTCATTATCATGATACAACTTTCCACTCTGTGCATTAAGTAATTATAATCACGCCCCATATCATTCTATTACGAGCTCTTATCTATCCTTAAAGCTGTGTCCTAGTTAGCAGCAGGTCATTGATCCACCATACAGCGGCCTGTTTGAACTTTTATGTAGGGATGGATGATTGAGGTTTTGTTTGAAGCTTCAAAAAATGGTTCATTACCCAAGGCTTCAGTGATACCGCGGTCGAGTAGGACATCTAGTGGTCAATAAAATGAAGTGTAATCGAGAGGTTAAGATTCACACATATCACTTATTGGTTTATGAATCGTTTAGGATTTTATTTGCCATGCACGTTACTGTTCAGCTACACTACATCGTTGTATGTTATTGAGCTGACATGAAGACTCACCAAAAGCTTCAGTACAGATTTTCACCATCACTGATAGCAGACCTGAACACAGGGGAAATTATTACAGTGAAGCCCAGAACAGAAGAGAATGTCATAACTCCATCTCTCGTATGATTTCAGATTATTATATTAATCCTCCACAGGGCATTTTAGATAAACTTTAAAGAAAGTTCATTGAGGAACTTGCTTCATATTCGAGGTTGATGATATTAATCAGATGAGTAAAAGACAGACGACCAGTGTGTGATTGTAAATGTGATAAATGTCTGACTTCTCTTTACAAAATCTCAATTTCTAAAGAATTTCACAACCCTAATATTTCTTACTCCACAGGTCAGATATTCAGCACTGCAGACCAGAGACCCTCACAAGAAGATGGAGGGGGAGGGAGAGAGTGAGACACCGTGGTTAGTAACAGAAAATAAATTATAAGAGATGGAAAATAAATCATAAATATTAGAGGGCAGGAGCCAGAGAAGAGAGAGGAGAGGACATGTGGACCATCTCAGGAAGTATGTACCTCAGCTGGCAGAGGAAACGCAACCATTGAGAGATCTGAGAAAAAAATGTGTGGACATGGGGACAACCCCAGCAACAGGCTTTTTGACAACATTACAACTGAGCTCAACAGGCAGTTGTGTTTGCCTGGACAAACTCCCAACAAGGAACCATAGACTGCACATGAGATTAATACGACCATGGTGCTTGTGCTTGGGAAACACATGGCCACTGATGTCGTCCTGTCGATGGTTCCTCAGAAAATTAATTAGAGAGAATAATTTCAGTTGAGACTCCTTAGTTGTAAGACAATGACACAACAACAATACTGTTATACAATGAAAGAAAGAGAAATGTGTTTCATACTGAGTTGACAGTAAAACAAAAAACAAAAAAAATGTTGTGTTAGTGAATGTATACTGCCCTCTAGTGGAGGGGGTCAGTTGTTGTACCTACTAACTGTGTGTGCATGTTTCAGTAAATGTTTCAAACATCTTTATTAACCTGGAGTCACCTCATCTTATGGTCATTAGGTTACAACTAATGACTTAACAGTAAGATACTTAAATGCTTATCTTCACTTGGATATTTACACTGAAAAACACACGTCCTTACATCAGAAAACTTTATTTTTTCAAGAATTCATGTTTGCCTTTCACTGTTTTTTGTTTTTTCTAGATTCATGGAAATTTCCAGTTGCTCTATCATTCGGTGCTGTTCTGCTGATCGCCGTAATACTCTTTCTCCTACTCTGCTTCAGGTGAGCGGCTTCTTTTGCAACACGGTATATTTGCTGTGCACCTTAAACTAAACATTCTTGTTTTTCTTAACACTCTTAAAACAATGTTCAGATGCCTCCAGCGTTGCTATCAAAGTTATTCAGCTCTGGTGAATGCACCAATTAACATTACTTCTTTTAAATCTCTCATCCGAATATAAGGACATGAAGTTGTTGAAAAATTAATCATTTTGAATGTTCGATAAAGGATATTAAGTGATTTTGCCTCAGTTGTGAAAGCATGTACATCCTGCCTATGCTGGTGTTCAAGCTGTGAAGAAAAACATGGCAAAGATAAAGGCACGGCCCCAAAAAGGATAGTGATCAGGTTCTGAGAGACAGTTCTATGAAGATTAGAGGACTAGATGCTTTGGAGCTCCAGGAACAGGCTAGCATTTAAAAAGAGCTGTGTCAGTGTCATCTTCACAATCGTACTTAAAGATGTACGATCACATACAACGCTTGTTAATGTTAATGTTAAGTGAGAACAGATTAGTATTTTATTTTTGAAAACATGCATGCCTATTGGTAGACAGGTAGTGAGAGAAATGGATGTAGAGATGAGAAGGTTTGAAGAGTATTCAGAGGGAATGTAAAGGGGTCGAGGGGATGGGATGAAAAGGGTTTTAGGGTTAAGAGAAAAGGGGATAAAAATTAGTAAAGAGGATGGGATGAAAATGGGTTGATGGGAAGACTTGAAGGGGGCACAAGACGGCTGATGATAGAGGAACCCTGGAATTGAGACTCAGGGTGAGGACATATCTCAGGAAGCTTTGCATCCTTATCCAGGTTCCGTTAATGAAAGGTTGAAGAGAAATAGAGAGAGAGAGAGGGAGAGAGAGATAGGGTTAGGACACACTTGTCTAGGTAAGCATGGGAAATAGAATGATATGGGGCGTGGTCTCCCAAACTTAAGTTATATTAACTTCATTTATTTTGTATTTATGTTTATTTTCTCATCAGAAGACTGATGCCCTTGAAACAAAGATCAGAGATTGAACAGACACCAGTCGGCAGAGAAGAGGTGAGAATTAAATAGTACCAGTAAGTACAGGCCAATACGTAATTATTCATTGAAACCCCAATTCCACCTCCCTTCTTTCACATTATTCCATGTGTACCCACGTTAAGTCACGGTGCAGTCCTGGCTGGACATGGCTTGGACATTTTACTGACCTCATGCTACTGTGCTGTAAAAATCTTATTTACTGGCCTTAGTACTCTGGAGTTAATTATGTCTGTGATCAGCAATGCAATTAAAATGATGTTCTCTTGTCCATGTGGTCTACAGACTGAGGAAATTCACTATGCCAGTGTACAGCTTGCTACAACCCAGGAAAACCAGGTCTACTCCAACTTCACATCAGCTGATTTGCGCAGATACGAAGAGGATTGTGTTTACACGGCAGTCAGACCCAGCAACCGCAGGTGAGCAGCTCTTCACAGGGGAGAAAGCTGTTGTTGTGTTATCTGACAAAACTTTTTAACTACAACTACATACCGATCAGGCATAACATTATGACCACCTTCCAAACAGTTGTAATTCATCAGAAAATGGACATGGACCTTCTGAGGGTGTCCTGTGGTGTCTGGCAATAGGGTGTTGTTAGTTGGGGGGGGCAGTGGCCTCTGTGGATCATCCCACAAGCACTTGATCAGTTTGGGATCTAGTGAATTTGGAGGCCAGGTCAACGCCTTGTGACCATACCAGGTCCAAGAGTTTCCCAGCAGAACACTGAATTGTTACAAGATGCTCAATATTATTCACTCCAGTCAGTGGTCATAATGTTCTGACTGATCGGTGTATATTTCATATATTGCATGAGTTTTAGTTTTTATTAGTACTCCTAAGATCTTGTTTCCAATTTTGTCATTTACTTTCTAGATCAACCAGTCAGGCAGCTGTTGAGGACCCGGTGTACAGCAGGGTTGATAAAAAGCACAGAGTGTGA